>NW_024061929.1:0-82487 GCF_006381635.1 Hibiscus syriacus | reverse complement strand
CCTGCCTTACCCCATTTTAAAAAGAACGTATATTTTTACCGAAAAAAATATATACATGTATATTTATTTGTTTTAGGGTAAACTACACGATTCATCACCAAATTATCTTTTTAATCCTATTTCGATCACTAGCATTTATAAAATTTTATTTTAATCACTCAAATGTTGAATTATTCTTATTTTAATCACTCTCACTTATATTATTTTTTTGGTTATATTATATTAATATCTTTATCTGCATAATATTATAATAAAAATAAAATTTAGAAACCTAAATAATCCTTTAAATCCTATACTAAAAACCCTAAACTCAAAAATAAATCCTAAAAATCATGTACCCAAATTCTAAACCTAAAGTATAACCCTTACGACACTCTCATCCTAACGAAAACACATTCATGTTAGCTCTCTCATGTATTGCATCAGACCATCGACAAATCACAAGGGAACTTTCCAGTGTACTGTAGGTTTGGCGGTATTTGAGGTATCTTTCTATATCAATTGACATGAGATCATTTGATGAATTTTTTTATGGTGAAGTATATGATGATTTTGGATATCGATCAATCAATTCAACCCTATTAATGGTGCAATACTATCAAGGATATCCCTTAGGGGCCAATGGGACTCGACCTCTGTTAAAATTTATATATTCGATATAATTTTAGTTTAATAGTATTTTAGTTTATGTAAAAATAAATATTTTAATTTAAAAAATAAAATTTTATTAAATATTTAATCAAGTAGGAGTCGAACTAAAGAATTTTAAATCTGTGTTCTCAAATTTTTGGTCTAATTATAATTTAAGTCCTTATACGTTTAAATATTAGATAAATTAGAAGTTTCCTTTTGAGTTTTGAGTTTTTTTTAATTTAGTGTGAATACAATGTAATATATGTACAAAGACTTTCAACTATTTGACAATGAACGCTCATACCCCTACATACGTACTTGAACTCGGGACCTCAAGGATAACAACAATCCCTTAATCACTAATGTCACTTGGTTCATGCTGAATTTCGAGTTTAAATACTTAATAATTTTTTTATATTTTTATTAAATAATCTAATATTTCAACTCTGCCAATATTTAATTCTAACTTCGTCTCTGAAGATGATGGGGTCGAAAGCAAAGCCTACACCAGCAATTGTAGATACCATTGTTGTTCGCAATATCCCTAGAGTTCCCTAAAAATCTGATTAAGGTTTAGGTTTTGAACAGTTTCATTTCTACAAATGCTCTTTTTTCGTCCCATAATTGATGCCCTTACATAGTTTATACAGTGATATTGCAGAAATGAATGATGAAGGACTTTTACGGTTTGATTTTAGGTTTAGGGATGACTTGTGATTTTTATTTTTATTTTTTTATTATAGTCTTATGTGGAAAAGGATATTAATATAATATAAAAAATTAATAAAATAAGTGAGAGCGATAGGAACAATTCAAAAGTTGAGTGATTAAATTGAAAAGTTTTAAATTTTAATAATCAAAATAGAAGTGAAAAGATAGTTGAGTGATGAATGATATAATTTACCCATTTATCAATGAACCTATGTTTATACGCTGCAATTCTCTTTACTGGTATTAATCCTGAAATTACATGGAATACCACACGCTTTACCAACTTGTTCTTTTAGCTTTTTGCAGGTGTCTCAGCGTCCAACGCGGTTTTTTGGGGTTTTAAATGGGTTGGTTGCTTCTTTTTACTTCATTTCACGCTCTAATGAATCGTCATTGTTTGTCGAGATTTGGAGGGGCTATTAATTTATATGAGACAAAAAAGTGACTTGGACATCATGAGATTCTACAACTTACTAAAGTGAATCAGTGAGCATGGAGTTGGCACATTTACTAAATACATAGAGAAGAACGGAAGAATGATCAGAGAACAGCTTAAGGTTTAGCAAAGCATGATTAGTTTACTAAGTCCAAAGATACAAAATGAACTAAAATAACACTTATCGGGAATTGCAAACAGTTTTCATTTATCTTTTCTCATACAAAATTAACATCAAAATCGAATAGACATAGCACAAAAAATTGGATTCACACTCATAACCATAACATTTGTGTTATCACTCCATATCATTGGAATCTCATCTTATGTGTCTATTACACTCCAATTTTATGATGTTTTAAAATTTTTGTACCGTTTTGAGTTTAAAGTACTTACAAAAATAAAATAAACAAAATTAATAAACAAAGAAACTGCTCTCAACCTGGCGTTAGGGGCAGCCTACTACCTACCTATCCCTTACCCCATTACACATGGGAATAGGGTCAGTTAATTTTTTTTAATAAACAAAGAAAGAACTCTAAAGTAAAACAATTGCTCTCTAGCAACGGCATTAAAAGCTTAATGTTACGATAAATTCTACAACAATCACACAAGTATACATATTGTATTCAAGTAGTAAAGTGGATACACAAACTGTATCGGATGTCGTACCCATAGAGAGCGTATGTCACAAAAGAGTTGTTGTTGGCAAAAAGAAAAAACAAGCAATGTGTATTTTAAGAAGGTAACAAAAAAAAAACAACAAAGTAATAAAATCATAATAACAAAAACAGGAGAATGTTTATAGTGAGCAATGCAACAATCAGACCAATGGACCAAAGAATATTGTTGTTATCTAGTATTTAATAGTACGATTATGCTGTGGCAATACAGTTATGAGTCATGCAGCAATTAACACATTAATCCTCCCTCAAGAATTAAAAACTTAATCAATTGAAATTAACTCTCATTAAAACAATCGATCAAACAGTTAATAATGCAAGAACAATCAGCATCACGTCTCTATATGATTAAGTTTACTTTCATAAACATCGATGCTGAAACTAAAATAACATGTAATGTCAATGATTTCTATTTCTAAAAATAATTAAGATCAACATACATAAGGATGAATCAATCTCTATGTAGACACTAATTTTCCAGCGCCACATGTCTCCTCCCCGAAGACTCCTCCGGCAACCAATTTTCACAGTAACCAAAGAGCGTTAAAAGTCTATTTTGTATAGGATTCTAAAAATAGTCTGCTTTTTCCATTATAAATACATGTAATCCATATCATTTGTAACACACGAATGGAGATACGAAATACAAGCAGAAATTACGAGCAATCTTAGAGCGAAATCAGAGTTTTTTTCCTGCAAGTTTTCGAAGACAAATACAAGGTAAATATAGTACCTTTTTCGAGTTTACGCTTGCATGTTGTGTCTCGTTACATTTTGTATTCGAAAAACACCAAAGAAAATGATTTTTTGCCGATGAACAAGGGCATTTTTTGGGATCTATTTTTATAGATCTAGCCCTCGAGGCTTCTTTTCTTGAGAAAATACTTTGATTTTCGGAATGGGTGTGAAAAAGGGGTAATCTCACTCTTGGTCCCCTCGTTTATAAAGGATTTAATTTCTACCATGAAATCCCAATTCATCCTCAAAGTGTTCCAAAATTTGTCATTCGATTTTCTATTTTTACATTCTAGTCCGTTTTCTAGATTTGAATTTCAATTTTCTTCTTATTTTATTTAATATTACATTATAGTATATTTTGATATTACTCTTGTATATAATATTATTATTTCCTTTTGTTGTTATGTATATACATGTATCATTATTTTATATTTACTTATTTTATTTATATGTATATTATATATATATATATATATATTTTACGTTATTTCTTAATATTTTTCTTTATATATTTTTTAGTTTACAAGCTAATATGTATGTTTCCTTTTTACCTTTTTTCCCTTCGTTTTGTTTATTTATTTTATTTTTATTTTCTTTATTCATTGATTCATTTTCCTATTTATTTTTATTTATCTTATTCCATTGTCTTTATTTTTATATTCATTTTATTTTCATAATCTCCATATCAACTGTGTTGTTTACTTTTCGTCCATATTTGTTAGTATTTTTTTTGTTTATCTCTTCTTTATTTTCAATTTATCTTCATCGTTTTTCTAACACTTTTCTTGATTATTTAAGGGTTCATTTTTCAAACCTTAGAGGTGAGTAATTTGGATCGTCATTTTATCTTTTAATTTAACTTACAATTTTCTTAATCAAAGACAAGTGGAAATTGCGTAGTACCGAAAGGGCAGTTCAAGGGTGCTAAACCTTCCTTGACTGTAACCGACTCCCGAATCCGACACATCTTTGGTAAGACGTATATCAGGTAAGAAATAGGGTGTCCAATCAACCCATTTGCTTTAAAATAAATGATCGGTGGCGACTCCTAATCCATTTTCCTAAGTCGAAGCCCAATTCGGGGCCCAACCGAAAGACGGTTGTGACATCTTGGCGACTCTGCTGGGGACACAGGTAAGTGAGTCAGGCTAAGGTAATTTCCAGTTATCTTTTTAACGAAAAGGGTAAGTTTAAATTTTAAGGTAACATTTCGATTCTTATTACTTACCTTTGATTAATTTTTTCGAGTAAATAGTTGAACTGCCCGTTTTCTAGTGATTTCAGCTTTCCAAACTTTTTTATTCAAGGCTCTAAACCCGAGCTCCGAACCCGTTTTAAGTGGGGGTGAAAGCGACGCATTTGTGTGAATTTATTCACCGCATATGCCAAGAAGTAGCCTTCGGGATTCATATACCTTATATCTTCGTGTGAATTTATTCTCCGCATAGACATAAGGGAATGTGTCTCTCGAGTTTAACTTAGTCCACACAAGCTTGTGATGGGTTTAAGACTAAAGGTCTGGTAAGCCCAAGGGGGCACCAGCAAGGAGAACTCGGGTATCATTTTTTAGAACCTAAACCGGGAGAATTTGAAGAAATAGAGCCTACCCCAAAACCACATTCCAAAACCTAGGTCATTTCTTTCCTAACCATGTTTTTTTTCTCTTATGTTTTTTCTTGCCATTTATTTTTTATTATTATTTTTATTTATTATTATTTATTTTTATTTTACTAACTGTTTGCCTTTGTGTTTGTTTTTAAAGCATTTTCGTCATAATAAGAGGCCATTGATCCCTAAAAAGGTGTTTGTTACATAAAATAATCTGAATTAATGGATAAAGGTGTTGTAATACAAGAGATTAAAAACCCCAAGGTATGACTATGGTCTGAGCTCAGAAGGAAAATAGAGATAGTCTTCAAGGAAGCTATGTGTCAAGCTGGTTAGCTACGCCTCTATCAGCCTAAAGCAAAACCACGTGCAAGAGCTTTGGGACATCTGGGGCAGTTGGAAGAATGATCAGAAACAGAAGTTCAGCCAACGGTACGGTGACATTGCATTGTTGCTTCAAATCAAGACTGATGAGCCCTTGATAAGAGCCTTGGTTCAGTTCTGGAACCCGGGATACAGTTGCTTCACTTTTAATCAGGAGGACATGGTGCCCACCATTAAAGATTACACTACACTGTTGCACTGTGAAAATATCAGACTGGAGCAAGCTTATATTAAACACATTAAAAGTCAGCCTTTCAAGAGTGCACTAGCCAAGGTTGCTGGGGTTGACGAAATATAGGTAACAGACCGAGCTCGATGTAAAGGCAGTGGGGAAGGAATTGCCTGGCTTCATATCAAGCAACTAATGAAGGACCATCCGATGAGTGGAAGGCAATAGACCTATTTGCACTGGGTTTGTATGGCTTGATTATATTCCCGAAGACTTTGGGGTACATTGACGCAGCCGTAGTGGAACTGTTTGAGCAACTTTCGAAACGAGTCAACCCAGCGACCATCTTAGCTGAGACCTTTCGATTTCTCAACCATTGTCGAAGAGCTGGCGGAGGTAGATTCATTGGTGTGTTCAGCTCCTTCAAGTCTGGATTCACAGCAACTTTTAGAAGACTAATGGGGTTGCCTACCGCCGATTTAGCACTACGTATTCACTTTTGAGAGAGTTCATCACCATGAAATGGCATGAAGGTACTTCAAAAGAGAAGTGATGAAAGTCTTCACTCATCTCCAAGATCAGGATATTACCTGGAGAGCCCCCTGGTTGTTCCTCAGTGACGTTCTTTTTTGATGTGGGGACTCCGACACTATGACCTTACTTGGACTTTAGGGTGCAGTTGGGTATGCTCTGTTGTTAGCACTTAGACAGTATGAGGCACGTCAGTTTGTCCCAACAACATACGGACTAGCCAGATCAGAGTTTGAGTATCACGGTGACAACTATAAGAAGATGATCAAGGAAGCAGTCGATTCATGGAAGAAAGTATTCCGGATGGATGTTGTAACTGGTAGAAACATGCTTACTCCGGACTATGTGGAGTGGCAATGATTGAGAAAAAATGACAATATCCCTGTGCCAGACTGTGAGGACACCCGAACCCTGGAAGAACATCTCAGGCCCGTCTTTTCTGAACTTGAGATAGCCAAGACAGAGTTTGAAGCTGTGAATAACGAGCTGAAGTAGAGGGTAAAGGAGCTTGAAGCTGAGCACTATCAGTGGAAGCTAGATGTCGACTCTCATAAAGATCGAGCAGACAAACTTGAAAAAGAACAGAAAAAGTCTGTTTTGAGCTCGAAGACTTGAGAAATGGGAATCAAGATAAAGTCAAGGATAACTCCAAGTTGAAAGTGGCTTCTGAATACTGGAAAGATGAAGCTCATAGCCTGAAAAGAAAGTTCGAAGGGCCTGATGAGAGAGCTTGGAAGGAACAGATGAAGACTGCCCAGAGGCGCTTAGCAGACAGTCAGCATCAAAACCAATGCTTGAGAATCCAGATGGCTGATCTGGAGAAACAACATGAGAGAGATGGCAAAACAATAGTTGAGTCAGAAGCTATTGTAGATGGGTTCAAGAAGAAAGTGAGCGAGCTTCAGATAGTGCTCTTCGACGGAGGTTTACAGTGGCATTTTCGTTGGGAGCAAGCACAATAAATGGTGAAGGCCAGAGACGCAGTCATCCGAGACTTCCTGGATTAAGTACAGAAGGTAACTCGTCATCTACATGGCCTGGAAAGGGAAGCTGGAATGGTCCGACAAGGCATACAACCAGTGACAGATGAAGACAGAAGACTTTTAACCTATTAGAAGCTGTTTGGGGTCTAGAGGATTTAGTCCGTATGTACCTTTGATCGTTTTTATGTCTCTTACAAGATAAAACATTTTTGTCTAAGTAAAGATTATTTATAATAATGGACACTTTTCTGGATCAATGCCTCGAACATTTCATGCATTCTTGCATTTTGCATTTTTGCCTTTTTGCATCTTCCATCTACATTTTTAAGCATTTTCACAAACATGAAATTAAGTCATGAAGGACTCGATGAAGTGGATTTAACCACATGGAAGCAAGATTGTAACATTAAAGAGCCTGATCAGCTGATGGTATGACAAAGCCGGCCAGGATAATCTAAGAAAATAATCCCCATATCTAAGGACTACGATGTTGAAGCTGTTAGCTGTTACCACATAAGAAGCCCCAAACATTCCTCTGAGAACTATAAGGCGCTGAAGCGCAAGATCCAAAACCTGATGGATATAGAGGCATAAACGGTCGAAGAAGGGGGCATGGCATATACCATTTGAACTTAGAGGATTGTTTTGTTTAAACGTCTATAATCTTTCATCGTTTGCTTAATCTTTTAAATGATTAAATTTATGCTACTTTCTAAGGTGGAGCAATTGAACAAATTCTAATCTTTAGTTCTTCGAATATTAAATGAATTAAGATTCTTTTAATTCTTCAAGAATTATAGATTTTTGACATATGGCAAGGTTAGACCTTTCTTATCCTGTCTTAAACCCCAAAACAAAATACCTTGATTCTTTACCCAAAATAACTCATGGTCATTACCAAAAAGACCAAATTTTAACATTACCTCCCTTTGAAATTCTTGAACATTACCTTTATCTTTTTTATACACCCACACCTTTCTTTGAGTCAATAAGATCACACCATTTTCTTTTTAGACTCAAAATTGACATTTTTACACCATTAAAGCCCACAACATCGAGTTGTTCATTTGAACATGAGCATTCTCCTAAGACATAACTTGGGGCATCTCGCAGGGAGCTTGAACATTAAGACATTTGGGGGAAAAAAGAAGAAGAATTCATCCAAAATAATTCTATCATGCATTAATTACACTGTTTTCATGTAAATAGAATTAATCCTGAAAATTTATTCCCCTGGGGATACCTCTTCTGTGAGGACATCCATGTATGAAATGATGAACGACTTTCTTTCTTTATCCCTTCACAACAGGAGAAAAAATATATCCCTTGTGTCCCCTTTTGAGCCTATAGTATTTTTCTTCTAATTCAACCCTAACCAAGGATCACCCTCCACACTGGGGGCAAGGTGGAAGAAATCTGCTCACATGAGTAAAGACATCAATCCAAATGAAATACCAAAAGGTGGGCTAAATACCAAGTGCGAAGATTCAATCAAGAACAAAAAAGAAAAGAAGCAAAAATCAAAAGGAAAAGGGACAAAAAGCACATATTCCCTAAAGACAAATGGCACATCAAGCTTCAAACTATGAGATTGATCAAACACAATCATTCTTGAATCACTGAATCACTTCACTCGAAGATCATAGAGCATCAAGAGAAAGAGACATTTTGAGCAAGACAAGGTCGAGGGCATCAGAATAAATTGATCCTTGGTTCAATACCCTGAAACACTTATTTGGGCCTATTTATCCTTTTCTTTCATAACCATGAGCCCTAGCCTACATTACGTGCCTTAAAAGTCCCTTCTAATCATACATGGATTTCTAAACAGAAGAGACTATCTTCATATTTCATCCCGCCCATCAGGATTAATTTGCAAAAAAATAATGTAATTAATGC
The DNA here is from genome assembly GCF_006381635.1 of Hibiscus syriacus. NCBI lineage: Eukaryota > Viridiplantae > Streptophyta > Magnoliopsida > Malvales > Malvaceae > Hibiscus > Hibiscus syriacus. The sequence continues at coordinate 73,712 of NW_024061929.1, read as the reverse complement.
ATGGTAGAGAAAAATGACAAAGGGGGATTCAAGACGTAAATCCTGAATAACGTCTTGAAACCAAAGGAGGGTTCAAGTTAAAAACCTGAAAAGGCGGTTTGAATATAAAAATTGTGCAACTGAGGCGATCACACAAATTCCTTGATAAGGCATCGCACAATTCGAGTGTGACAACGAAGGTTGGGAGTCAGAGAACACTTCCAGAAGAGAAACATGCAAGCTACCCCATCAATCCTTTGGGCATAAAATGCCAAACCTTTGACCAAACACGATAATCTGAGACATTTTTATCCGTTCCTTACTTAACCATTTCCCAAAGATAGCTTTGATCTTGACACTTGTCAAATAATTATAATTTATTAAAGGATTAACATTGTAATTAATTCTTTGATATCCGATGAACTCTAGTTTTATGATTCGTCTCAATTGTAAAACCGTGAAAGTGACAATATTTTCAAAACTTTTGGTTAAACATTTTTCGAAACTCTTTTAATTGATATTTTCATAACTTTGAAAATAAAAGAGAAAGAAAAACATTTTTTTTCAAACAAGACAGTCTCTCTAGAGTGGATCTTGGTAAATGACATGTGACTCTTAGATACAAAGCTCGTGCTCAGAATCAATGCTGAAGCAAGAAATGAGGAACATTTGGGGCATCTTTGAAGATTCAACATCAAATATTGGGGTATTTTTGGATATTAGGGTATCTTTGGGGATTCAACATCCTAATGCGAATTATCAGACCTTCTGAAGGCATTTCCTCCACATGCAGGAACAAGGAGGCAAAAATGAGGCTCTATCCAAGAGATAAATGACATTAATTCATGTTGCATGCATCTTAGACACACTTGAGAGCATCACATTTATCATTTTTAGCATACATAATTTTTGTAGCTTTAGAGTCAAGTTTCAACTTCAATGCGAAAGATACATGATTCAAAAGAGTTTGTAAAAATTGATAGTGGTTGCTTAACTCAGTAGCAAGGAGCTACATCTCAACTAATTTGATATATTGAAAGATCGACAGATCTTAGAATCAACTTCAGACGAGTTCGAGAGCTAATTCAGAACCGATCCAGTTCGTATTTTCAAGTTGGATTTCAACTTCACGACGAAGGATATCCAATTCCTGGCTCAACTTCATGGCGAAGGGGCCACCCATGGTTTCAACTTCACGACGAAGGGAATCGTGCTCACCATGGTCTCTCTTGAGACAGTTTCCCTTGAAACAAACTTTATCTCTCTTGAGACAGTTTCCCTTGGAAAAAAACCTTTGAAATTGTTTTTCTTGAAACACAAAAACCTTTGAAACATAAATATTGAAAACATTTCCCTTGAAATGAATTTTGTCTCTCTTGAGACAGTTTCCCTTGAAACAAAATCTTTGAATATGTTTTCCTTGGAACTAATTTCATCTCCACGTGAGACAATTTCTTTTGGAAGTAAGTTTTGTCTCTCATGAGATAGTTTTTCTTAAAACAAAATTTTGTCTCCCTTGAGACCGTTCCTCATGAAACAACAGATATCTTTGAGATAGTTTCCCTTGAAACGAATTGTCTCTTTCGTGACAATTTCTCTTGAAGCATCATCTGAACCGTTATCTGAACCGTTACACTCAGCTCAGGCACATACTTGGGATGGTCGAAAGCATTTCTCAAATCAAAAAAATAGAATGTGCACATCAGATTTGAACATTTGAAGAATTCGAGATCAGGAATCAGAACTTGAAGATTCCAGAACTAAGATTCCAGAAAAGCAACCAGAGATCGAGATTTCTCTCCTGAGCCCAAAAATAACATATGTTGCATATGCATTTTAGGCATACCTAAGAGCATTGCATCCATCTCATCACATATATGCATAACTTTTTCAGGTTTTAGCTAGAGTCAATTTCAACTTCACAGCGAAGGATATTGAGCTCAAAGCTACACAATCAACTCGAGAGTAGATTTCAACTTCGCGACGGAGGATATCTAGCTCGAAGCCAAACCTCACAATACTTGGATTTCAACTTCACGATGAATGATATTCAAGTCAAGGCTCAACTTCACGACGAAGGGGTCATTCACGATTTCAACTCCACGACGGAGGATATTGTTCCCACACATCCACGATTTAAACTCCACAATAGAGAATATCGCGCCACCCGAAACAACACAAGTTCAACTTCACAACGAAGGGACGGCTGGTTGTCAACAAATAACTTCCCAATTTCAGAGCTAATTTTAACTTCACAGCGAAGGATATTGGACTCAAGACAACACAAGTTCAACTTCACAACGAAGGGATGGCTAGTTGTCAACAAACAATTTCCCAATTTCAGAGCCAATTTCAACTTCACAGCGAAGGGCATTGGACTCTAGACAGCACAAGTTCAACTTCACAACGAAGGGACGGCTGGTTGTCAACAAACAATTTCCCAATTTCAGAACCAATTTCAACTTCACATCGAAGGATATTGGACTCGAGACAACACAAGTTCAACTTCACAACGAAGGGACGGTTGGTTGTCAACAAACAATTTCCCAGTTCCAGAACCAATTTCAAATTCACAGCGAAGGATATTGGACTTGGAACAATACAACCTACTTGGACTTCAACTTCACGACGAAGGGTATCCAATTCCAGACTCAACTTTACGACGAAGGGGTCACCAACGGTTTCAACTTCACAACAAAGGGAATCGTGCAAACAAGCAATATCCATCTCTAGATTGGATTTCAACTTCACGAAGAAGGATATCCAACTCAAAGAAGGAGCGTCTGTCAACACACTTTTTAGTTTCAGAGTCAATTTTAACTTCACAGAGAAGGATATTGGCCTCGAAACAACGCAACTTAAATTGGATTTCAGCTTCACGACGAATGATATCCAAATCCAAGGCTCAACTTCACGACGAAGGGGCCATATTCGATTCCATCTTCACAAACAAATTGACCCAACTTCACGACAAAGGATTCATCTGTAACGCAGCAACACCGAAGTCTTCAGGACAAGTTTCACCTTCACGACAAAGTATCTTGATCCAGAAGACGATTCAAAGGCCACTCGCCAAAAGCTTTGAGTTCGATTTCAACTTCACGACGAAGGATATCGTGCTCAGAAGCTTCCAGTTCAACTCGACCTCACGACGAGGGAGTCATTCCATATTTCAGTTTAATTTGGCAAACCAATCAAATATCGGATTTCAACTCTACGATAGAGGATATTTGATATGAACAAAAATTTGTGTCTTTTATCTTTGCCCTATTTTTTTGTTCCACGAAAAAGGACAAAGAGGGGCAGTTGTAGACACTAATTTTCCAGCGCCACATGTCTCATCCCCGAAGACTCCTCCTGCAGCCAATTTTCACAGCAACCAAAGAGCGTTAGAAGTCTATTTTGTATAGGATTCTAAAAATAGTCTGCTTTTTCCATGATAAATACATGTAATCCATATCATTTATAACACACGAATGGAGATACGAAATACAAGCAGAAATTACGAGCAATCTTAGAGCGAAATCAGAGTTTTTTTTCCTACAAGTTTTCGAAGAGAAATACAAGGTAAATATAATACCTTTTTCGAGTTTACGCTTGCATGATTGTGTCTCGTTACATTTTGTATTCGAAAAAACCAAAGAAAATGAATTTTTGCCCATGAACATGGGCATTTTTCGGGATCTATTTTTATAGATCTAGCCCCCGAGGCTTCTTTTCTTGAGAAAATACTTTGATTTTCGGAATGGGTGTGAAAAAGGGGTAATCTCACTCTTGGTCCCCTCGTTTATAAAGGATTTAATTTCCACCCTGAAATCTCAATTCATCCTCAAAGTGCTCCAAAATTTGTCATTCGATTTTCTATTTTTACATTCTAGTCCGTTTTCTAGATTTGAATTTCAATTTTCTTCTTATTTTATTTAATATTACATTATAGTATATATTTGATATTACTCCTGTATATTATTATTATTTATTTCCTTTTGTTGTTATGTATATACATGTATCATTATTATTTTATTATTTACTTATTTTATTTTATATTACGTTATTTCTTAATATTTTTCTTTATATATTTTTTAGTTTACAAGCTAATATGTATGTATTTCCTTTTTTACCTTTTTTCCCTTCGTTTTGTTTATTTATTTTATTTTTATTTTCTTTATTCATTGATTCATTTTTCCTATTTTATTTATTTATCTTATTCCATTGTCTTTATTTTTTTTATATTCCTTTTATTTTCATAATCTCAATATCAACTGTGTTGTTTACTTTTCGTCCATATTTGTTAGTATTTTTTTGTTTATCTCTTCTTTATTTTCAATTTATCTTCATCGTTTTTGTTTTTCTAACACTTTTCTTGATTATTTAAGGGTTCGTTTTCCAAACCTTAGAGGTGAGTAATTTGGATCGTCATTTTATCTTTTAATTTAAATTACAATTTTCTTAATCAAAGACAACTGGAAATTACGTAGTTCCGAAAGGGCAGTTCAAGGGTGCTAACCCTTCCTTGACTGTAACCGACTCCCAAATCCGACACATCTTTGGTAAGACGCAGATCATATAAGAAATAGGGTGTCCGATCAACCCATTTGCTTTAAAATAAATGATCAGTGGCGACTCCTAATCCATTTTCCTAAGTCAAAGCCCAATTCTGGGCCCAACCGAAAGACGGTTGCGACACTCTAAAAACATCCATTAAAAAGAACTTAACTCATAAAAATATTGTTTTAAGGAAAATCATAAGGTAGGTATTTCATCGAACACCTTATGTTCAAATCTGAATTACAACATAAAAATAAATAATTCAAACTTAGAAAAGTGTCTCATTTTCTCAAGGAAAAAATACTAAGGAAATCTTGAATCCCGATTGGTCGCCTTTTCTACACTGCTAGCACACTCCCTGGCGAATGGCTTAGGCAACCATGGTGATGGTAGGAGAAAAAAAAATTAAAAAACAGCTAAAAAATTAGAGTTTCCCCTGTAATGGAAAAAGTGTGTAGAAAATATTATAATTATAGCACATCAGAGTCAAACTTTCCACCAATAAGAAAATCTCAATTTTTATGATAATTCCTTTTTTAAAATTCAAATTCTAACCCTTATCCCGCAACAATTGCGAACAGCTGTCAATTCCTAAAATTTCTCAAACTGCCTGGTGACTCAGAAATGTTGCAGCATTGTCTCGGCAATCAAGTCCAGCATCGGCGCTCAGCAACGACTACATCATTAGCAATGTCACAACATCAGTTTTGCACCAGAAATATTAAAATCAACCTAAGTACCAACATTTCACTCCCATTATACAAAATGATGTAAAATATGCTTAAATAAATCTAGGGTAAAGTATATAAATAGTCCCTAAACATAGGACACTTGCAATTTGGTCACCCAACTTTTGAAACTTGTATTCTAATCACCGAACTTTTATTTCGTTTTCATTTCTGTCCCTTCCATCAACCACCGATAGTGGGCTCTAATGCCACGTTACTAGTCATATTTTCATCTCAATGCAAATATCCTTTAACCCATTTTAGCAGTCAACCTACTTTTCTTCTTCCCCAAATTTGAAACCATAAACCTTAAAAATCAAATTTTTCATTCTTCAATTTGTTTTTATCAAAAATTGCTAGCAATGGAGACACTAATGGAGAGATCACCAACTACAATTCCAATATGTTATTGTGGAATTTTAGCTATCGTTCACACAGCTTGGACGAATAATAATGCTGGAAAGAGATTCTTTGGGTGCGTTAACTATAAGCGTTCATTTAGAATAAATTGTAATTTCTTATTTATTATGATCCACCAATGAATCCACATTCACGTTCTATTATCATTGGTTTGCTAAGGAAGACGAGAGCCATGGAGAGGAGAATGATTGAGCGAGTGGTTTGGGTGATTTATTTGGGGGTTTTGTTGTTCTTACTTATGTTGGGTTAAGAAAGGCTTAAGTAAGGGATTCTTAGTTTTTCCTTATGTTTGTTGGCTTAAATTCATTTTGGGAAGGTTTTTTGTTATTAATTATGTTGGGAAGAAGTATTAAGAAAGGAATTTGAAGTTCAACATGTAATTGAACTGGTTATGAACATGAATTTGAGGTTCAATAATTTACTTAAATTTTTTATTTTTTGTGTGTTTATTTTTCCTTATTTTTTGTTTATGAACATGAATTTGAAGTATTTATGAACAAGAATTTGAGGTTCATCAATTTTCTATCATGAATTTGAAGTATTTTTTTATTTAGTTAGAACAAAATAAAATATGAAATGATTTCTTGAATAAATATAAAAAGCATCAAATTGTAGAAGTAACATAACAATGTATAGTGTTGTACATTAAACCATTTTTCTGTAATACATCAAAATGTCACCATATATCCTAGTATAAGTTTTTGGCAACCGTATCATACTAACTAAACCTAGATAAAAAAAATGACACAAAAGATAGTAGCCATCAAGAAGTATGAGATTACCATATCATGATTTCAAACTGCCAAAAAGTATGAAAACCAAAAACATCAATTGGTCTTTGGTTTGAAACTGCTAATTGATTCTTGAGAACTCTGCATAACCATATTTTTAGATGGAGCAAGTGATTGCAACATCCATCTGATAACTTGATATTCAGTTGGTTGTAGTTTAGATGGTGCGAGTTGCCTTCCTGTCGCCTTTTTTATCTTCTTCCTTGTCTCAGTAAATGTGGACTGACTTGGCACTTGAACAGTTGCAGGCCTCCGAATATATAATAAGGAAGAAGACCATATAAAGTGTAGTTGTAAAGTTATGCATTACATTTATCAACCTGATATAAATCAAAAGCTTGAAAACCAATAGAAAATCAATAGAAAATTTCAACTAGACATTCTATATAAAATATGTAGTTTCAACTAGACATTCTATTTAAAATATGCAGAACATGTTTAGTTAAGAATGCATAACATGTCCAGCTAATTAAAATATCTACAATGAATCACTAAATAAAATATATAACCATTATTATCCACTATATCATTTCACTTCAAATCTCAACTAAACAAATGAAAGAAAATAAAAAACATCCACATTTCATAAATGTATGTGTTATAAGCTAGAGGAAATAATAGATAAAGTAATGTTGAGTTTACTAATACTCATAGAGAGTTTTGGTACTCTAGTAACTATTGGATATAGAGGTGGAATAGTTGTTGGTGGAGCAGTTGTTGGTGCAGTAGTTGAAGATGATCGATATGTTGGAGGTACACCAGTTGAAAATGATCTATTTGATGGACATGTTGGAGTTGAAGTTGCTCGATGTGTTGTTGTTAAAGGTATTGGAGTAGTTTCAAATGGCCTAGTGGGACTTGTTGGAGGTGTGAGATGTGCACTTACTATAGGTGTTGCAAAAAGTGGTGTGTTGAGCCTCGAATTACCTCTCACCAACAACATCAATTTTATCATTTTATATTTAATACACATGCATGCACATTGTCCAACACACATGCTACAATATAATATTAAGGGTAAAGTATAAAATTGGGACTGTCCAAGTCTTCTTCCGGTAAACAACAACTCAAAATGATAATAAAACAAACAATGAAAAAACAAATGAATAAAATAGTAATAATGCATCTAAAATCCATTACAATACCAACAGATTAATGATGGTTTCGAATCTTAATTCATTCCCAACATATAATTTTACACATTTTTCGGTTTTAAATTCAAATAATACATCCAACATCAAGCATAATCCCAACACTTTTTAAAACTAGAAATAACTATTCACCTGTATAAATGTTGTCGATGTTGTAATACATAAGAAATAACTACTAAATTTTTAAAACTTGAAATAACCCATTATGCTTATGAGAAACTTAAATCATGATTTAAATTTTTGACAACCATAAAATATTTAAACATTACTATTCAAAAAAAATATCCCAACATTATTTTCATTTCAAACTATTTAAATACTCTTTGATAATCTATAAAAAATTTACTCATGAATCAAATAAGGCATTCCTCAAATATAACAACTTATTGTTTGCCACACTCGAACAAACCTTCAATCGAGTCCTTCTCTCCCTAATTTTAAACCTCCCACGATCGATAATCAAGAGAAAACCCTTAACCAAAAAAATCCCAAATTAAACCTAAACCCAATTTTATTGCTGAATGAATTTATTTTAGGGTTAAACCCTTTTCTTTTTCCCAAATATAAAGTGATATAATTTAGAAAATTATGTTTTAATGTTTTTCCCAAATGTATTCCTGAAACATTTCACTACTAAAAAAATCATCATCGAACTTCATCAAAAATAGTTTAAAAATTTTCATCAACTACGACATCATTCTAATCCTTAATATAGTAAAACAATGCAACATGAACATGAAAAATACAAATGCAACAAAAAAAATTCAAGTGTAACATCACAAATGAACAGAACACCCCTAAATTTGAGATGTGCATTGCCCTCAATGCATGCAAACAAATAGAACAAAAAATAAAACAAAACTTGGGAGAAGGGACATCAATACTCCCCTAATATCAGTGAAGATGCTATGTAGCAATGACTGTGTGGTTGCTTTACCAATGCTATGTAGCAATGTAATCTGGAATTCAAAAGGGTTATGGACAGTAATGGTGGTTTGTAACTTCAATTGATGTTGTGAATCAGAGGAAATATATGATAACTGATGGTGCAACAATTACTGTGGGAACCTGACCTTAAAAGAAACAAAATCTCAAGAGAAAATTGTAAAAATAAAACTAATCTAACGTCATAAATGACTTACTAAAATCATGTAAAAAATGATTTCACATAGTGAAATGGAAATTTTTGGTAACTTCGCCTGGGTCCCAATAAAATGATTCTCCTATATGTTTGTTGATTATTGTTGTGGCATCATCGCAATGGTCTAAGTCCTTTGTGCTTGTGGGATCGCAACATTGTTCATAAAAAAACTTTTTCTTGTTGGAATCAACCATGAAGTGCACTTCATTTTGAATGTATGGGCTTGACGATTTGAATCTTAGGAGAAGGCTTCAATTGTAAGAGCCTTGTGAGGCATTCCTCGATGACTTGGATGTTGTTGTATTTTTCTACACCATGGTAGCATTTGCAGTTTTCCTCAGATACTCGTGTTGTAACTCTGTAGTCGACATTGAAGGTGTAAAGTTATAGTTGATGCCAAGGTCAATGAGAAAGCTTTGGTTCCCTTTTGGCTCATTCGAGTCTTTTTTGTCACAACAATATTAAAGAGGTCTTCAATGCTCTCACATTCATCTAATTGTTCTTGTACTATTATTTTAACAATGTTAACATCATGGCATTCATCTTCTTCCTTACATTGAAGAGGGTTGAACACATTAAATGTAATTTATTGGTCATTGAGATGCAATGTGAGTTCTCTCTTTTCAATATTAATTAATGTTCATCTAATAGCAAGAAATGATCTTCATAGTATTATGTGTACCTTTTTGTCTGCTTCACAATCTAAGACAACGGAGTCCACTTGATCGATAAATTTATCCATTCGTACTAGCACATTGTCAATCTTGCCTTCGGGATGGACAATAAATCGGTCAACGAGTTAAAGTGTAACCGTTGTGGGTTTTGCTTTACCAATCCCAAGTTTCTTGAAAATAAACAAGGCCATTAAATTAATACTAGAGCCTAAATCACATAAAGATCTACATATGTAATGATTGTCAATAGTACAAAGAATAGTAAAATTCCTTGTATCATTTAAATTTTTGGGTAACATGCTCGTGACTATGGTGCTACACCCTTCAGTGAGTGCAACGGTCTCGAAATCACTAATTCTATGTTTCTTGGAAAGCATGTCCATAAATTTAGCATAGTTCGGTGTTTGCTCCAAATTGTATATCAATACACAATTGTTGAGGAAATTGTATATTAACAGGAAATGGTATATTAACACGCAATTGTCGTAGTAGATCAATGAATTTTCTAAATTGCTAGTCATCCTCGCTTTTCTTGAATTGTTGAGGAAATAGAGGTGGAGGTCTTTGATTCTGTTGATTTGGCATCGATGACAGCATTACAAGAGGCAGTGTTGTTGGCATTGCTGGTGGCATTGTCGCTGAATTATTACATTTTAACGTCTTTTTCGTTGTAACATTAACAATTGGTTCAAGGGTAACTTCCGTTTCTTTTCCTTTAGCTTGTTGTCCAAGCCCATCAACATCCTTATTCTTAGGCTCCTAAGTAGGCTTTCCAATATGGATACCACTTCAAGTTGTGATGACTTTGCAATGCTCGTAACAATGAGTTTTTCCTAGTTGCATTGTGTTCTCAGTATCGCTGGGCAGTGCTCTTTGTAATTGATTGCTCAAAACATTCACCACTTGGCCTACTTGATTCTCTAAGGCTCTCAGTGATGTTGATTAACTTGTCATGTTCTCCTTCATTAAGGCTTAAAGAGATGAAAGATTTATGGTTTATGTTTATTGTCCTTGATAATTCTACCTTTGTTGTGGTTGTGTAGCCTGTTGTTGTGTCTAATGTTGAAGCATCAACTACCACTGATTATAATGTTGCAGCTAATTCTAATGTTATTGTGTTGGATTTGCAACATTTTGGATCCTCCAAGACAAATTGGGATGGTTATGAAAGTTGGCATTATAAGTGTTGCCATAGGAATCATTGTTCCTATTATAGTTCCTCACGTAGTAGATAGATTCAAGATTTTGGGGGCATTCCTTATAGTTATGATCATCTACACAATAAACATATGAGAGACGGGATGTTGGCTTTACTTCGTACATACCCCCACTTTTGTAACTTCTTCACCATATCTATCAATGTTGTGATTTGGGAGGCCATGGAATTGAAAGCATCAAAATCCACTACTATAGTATTGCATCTGCCAAACATGTTTTTCGTGTTGGGTACTGATAATCATTGTTTGATATCCTTTCTAGAATATCATAGGCCTCATTATATGCCTTATCCAATAAATCTCCATTTGCTGAAACATCCACCACCATTCGAGTGTGCATGTTCAACCCGTTATAGAACATTTTCATTTACGTCCAATGTGGGAATCCATACATTGGACACTTTCACATCAAGTCTTGGAATCTCTCACATACCTCACACAAATTCTCATCTTCTAGTTTCTTGAAAGATGTCAAATCATTTCTCAACTTTGCATTTATATTTGGTGGATTGAATCGCAACAAAAGTTTTTGTGCTAGCTCGTTTCAAGATGTTATAGCACCAAGTGGCAATGATGTCAACCAAACTCTAGCTTTGTCGCGCAGCGAATACATGAATATATTCATTTTAATGCCTCTTCAGGAACTCCTTGATGAATAAATGAATCAAAAACTTCCATACATGCTCGGAGATGTCCTCTAGGATCTTCAGTGAATGAACCACTGTATTGCCCCACGAACTTCAACATTTGAAAGATCATTATCTTCAGCTCAAAATGGGAAGCATAGATGGTTGATCGGACGATGTCAGGATTTAAATCATCCAATGATGGAACCATATGCTCTCGGATTGGCCTATTATAGTTATCAATATTGTAATGATGTTGTTGGTTAACTCCATTGTCAGCCGACAATCCATACTCACCATTTGACACTGGTGGCAAAGCGTTGTTACCATCACCATGTTAGGCCATCTTTTCTCAATTACAAGCTACTTGTCTATGATATTCACATAATGTATGTTCGATTGAGGATCAAAAGGCTCTAAATCTTTATTGTTATTGCAGGACATGCACCAACAACACTATGCTAAAACAATACCTACAAAAAGAAAATAAACAAAGTTAATAAACAAATAAACAACTCTAAAGCAAAGCAATTGCTCTTCGACAATGACGCTAAAAACTTAATGCTATCATAAATGCTACAACAATCACGCTAATATACTTATCATATTCAAGTAGTAAAGTGGATACACAAAGTGTATCGGATGTCGAATCCACAGAGAGCATATTTCACAAAAGAGTTGTTGTTGGCAAAAATAAAGGACAAGTAATGTGCATTTTAAGAAGGTAACAGAAAGTCAACAAAGTAATAAAATCATAATAATAAAAGCATGGGAATGCTATAGCAAGTAGTTGAGCAATCAAACCAATGGACCAAAGAATGTTGTTGTTATCTAGTAGCTAATAATACAAATATGGTGTGGCAATACGGTTATGAGTCATGCAGTAATTAACACATTAATCAAACCTCAATAATTAAACACTTAACCAATTGAAATTAACTCTCATTAAAATAATTGATCAAATGTTTAATAATGCAAGAACAATCGGCATCATAAATCTCTATATGATTAGGTTTACTTTCATAAACACCGATGCTGAAACTAAAGTATATATTACATCTCTAAAAACATTTATTAAAAAGAACTCAGATCATAAAAATATTGTTTTAAGCAAAATCATAAGGTATATATTACAACGAACACCTTATGTTCAAATCCGAATAACAAAATAAAAATAAATAATTCAAACTTAGAAAAATGTCTCTTTTTCTCAAGGAAAGAATACTAAGGAAAGCTTGAATCTCAATCGGTCTCGACTGCTCCACGCTGCTAGCACACTCCCTGGCGAATGGCTTAAGCAACCATGGTTATGGTAGGAGAGAAAAAATAAAAATTGGCTAGAAAATTAGGATATCCTCGGAATAAGGAAAGTGCGTAGAAAATATTATAATTATATCCCATCAAAGTCAAACTTTCTACCAATAGAAAAATCCATTTTTTATGATAATTCGTTTTTAAAATTCAAATTCCAACCCTTATCTCGCAGCAACTGTGAACATATGTCAATTCCTAAAATTTCTCAAGCTGCCTAGTACTCAGAAATACTGTAGCATTGTCTCAACAATCCAGTCTAACATCGACGCTCAACAACAGTTACAAAATTAACAATGTCACAACATCAGTTTTGCAGAAAGAGAAACATTAAAATCAACATAAGTACCAACATTTCCTCTCATTATGAAAATTATGTAAAATATGCTAAAATAAATCTAAATATGATCCTAAAAATGATAGAGTGCAAATTTAACCTAAGTAAAAATGATCTAAATAATAACTCTTTTGGAGAGTTATCATTGTTCCATTTAGATCTCCCTGTCTAGAGCTCCAATAAGGAATGTAGTCTTTACATCCATTTGATGTACTTGTAATATATGAATAGAGGCAAATGCAAACAATACACGAATAGTTGAGATCTTAGTCACGATAGAGTAGGTATCAAAGAAATCAATACCAAATTTCTTAGTGAACCCTTTGACTACTAGCCTTGCCTTATATCTATGGATTGACCCATCTGGTCTAAGTATTTTCCTAAAAACTCATTTGTAACTAATAGGTCTAAATCCTTAAGGCAAATCAACTAATTTCCAGGTATAATTAGACATTATTGATTCTATTTCTTCATTAATTACATTTCTCCATAAACTAACATCAATTGATCTAATAACTTCTTCATAAGTTTAGGATCTTCATCTAGTAGAAATGTTTGAACTATAGGAACAAAAATTAAGTCTAAGTCACTACCCTCAGTAATAAAGGAAGTTATAAAATCTGGCCTAAAGGTAGTTGTTACTCTTTGTCTTTTATTCCTTTTATGCTCTATATCTTTATCTAGAGTTTTCCTAGTAATATATGTATTAGAATAAGTTGAGGTAGAGTTTTATATTTGTGTATCAACCTTAAAGCTAGGTTTATTAAGAGGAAAAACATTCTCAAAGAAAATAGCATCTATAGATTCAGAAATTGAAAAATATGCAAAGACATAAATCTATAGTCAGAACTATTTGTAGAATAACTAATAAACACAACATCAATAGTTTTATTTGCTTATCAAGTTGATTTTCTACTTATGTTTTATAAGTTAGATTCATATTTTTCTTAGTAGATAAATCTTTTTATATCTACAGTAATCATCTACAAAGGTGATACAATAGTGTTTTCCTCATTTACTCTTATAACTTTTGAAATATGCTAAATCAGTGTGAACTATATCTAAAAGTTTAGCTTTTCATTTAGTGACAGATTTAAAAGGAGGTTTTATCATGCTTGGCTTCTACACAAATTTCACATTTGTTAGAGTTATTCTCTTCTAGATTAGGCAATTGATTTATTTTTTACAAGTTTCTTTAAAGAATTAGTATCCACATGTCCTAATCTAGCATGCCATATATAAAACGATTCAACAATGTAAGAAGAAGTGGTGGCGTTATTATTTCCATTAAACATAGTATCTACAACAAATAAACTGTCATTCAAATATCATTTTCCCATATAATCCCTATTTCAATAAAGAACTAGTTTATATACTTTAAATACTAGTTTAATGCCCGTCTTATTTAGTAACCCACCACTTATTAAATTTCTACGCAAGGCAATTACATAAAGAACAATATTTAAAGAGAGGGTTTTATCGGATGTGAGTTTAAGTAAAACATTTCCTTTACCTAGCACAACAGATCTTCTAGAGTTCCCCATATAAACTTTTTTACCTTTGGTAATGCTTTTGAATTCGAATTCGGTGAACATTTCCTGATTGACACATAAATGCCTTGATGCTCTAATGTCCACAACTCACTTAACTTTTTTCTCCATTAGGTTGACTTCATAAATCACCACTCCATACTTTTTTTTCAAGGTGTCCCAGATTGCCTTTGCACTTTTGTCCTTGAGAAACATATCAAACAGTTTGTTTAACATGTGACTTAGGAGAAAGCCTCGAAAAATTTTGTTATCCTTCTCATATTTTCCAAGAACGACTGGGTAAGAGCGACAACATCTGTGGACTGAAGAACTTGACTTTTAGGGGTAAGGGTAGGGGTGGAATCACCACCAATGAAATAAAAGGCATCATCCAAGGATGATGGAATGGACTGAGGCGACGACTTAAGTAGGGTGCAATCGAGATCATGCTGGTCAAAGAAGATGATAATGCATTGGGACCATCTGCTATAGTTTGATCTGTCAAGAGCATCGAGCTTGGAAAGGTCTGGTACAAGCTTACTTAAAGGATTCATTATTGTTTTGTAATATTATAATTAGCTTCTAAATTTTTGGATATAGTAACTACAAAATAGAGTCGTTATTACTAACTAAAAATGTAAAACAAATAAAATAAATCTTAACAACTAAATCGTGTTGTGGTGATCCACTGCCTTAGAAGCTAATTCAGCCTGATGAGAGTAATCGCAACAATGGTCGAATGCCCTCTGAGGTTAACACGGTTCTCCAAAATCTCGTACACCCAAGAGATTGGAGTGGACAAAAGTGGTATTACTCTTCACTATTGAGAATTTCATAATGTCGAAAGCTTTGGAAAACTTTGTAAAAAGGAGAGGAAAATTTTGTGATCATAGAAGAATGAATTGCTTGATAATTTCGAAATGCTACAAGAGGTTTGTATTTATATGTACATTCTCCATACCAAAAATGGGAAAAAAATGGCAAGAAAAAGAGCTAATGTGAATGGGTATTAAAATATTGTCAACTATGAATCTAGATGAAAAGGAGTCTAGATTTATAGTAAAAAATGCACAAAAAATAACAAATGTAATAGTTGTTAAATTACAACAATAAAAATTCTAAAAATTCAGCCATGCCAATTAAAGAAAAAAAAGGATATTTCACACTTGAGAAATGTTTCTATAAATACATTTTCAGAAATTTTATTTTAGATTCTTGGAAATATTTTTGTAAAGAAATTCTTACAAATTTTCTCTAAAAAGAGTATACACACACAATATGAGTCAAAGACATGTAATTCTCACAACCACGAATCGGCTAGATGATAACGCATGCATGCAAGGGAGTTATCTTACCAAATTCATTATAAAAGGGAAAGGGTGTCCCTTTAAATACATTTCCAAAGATATATTCCTTTCTCATGTGGGATAATTGCCTTTTAATTTTTCTATAGCATTATTAACACATATGATGTTTAATTGTACAATGTACACTTCGATGACAAGTCATATAGTAAAGTGAGTATCATCTCTACAGGGATTCGATTTATAATGATATAGTTGAATTAATTATCGTTAATCAGTAACAATAATAACGTGGCAAAATAAAGATAAAAGAGTACGATGCAATTTGTAAACTAACAAATCTAAATTAATCTAATGATATGGTAAAGTCTAAGGCAAGATACTAAATTAACAAGAGTGAATGATGATGGGAAAAACAATAAAGGATTGCTACAACTTAAGCTTATTAAGGTATTAATACCACAATATTACTTTCAATATCTCTCGCTCAATAAGGGTTAAGAAGATTTGTTTCTCTAAATAACTTACCTAGAGTTCATAATTTTGAGTTTTTATGCCTAAAGGCTCTTAGAAAGACAACTCTTACTACAACAATCCCTATGATTCGTGAGGGGCAAGATCCTACGTTAAGGATATGTGCAGACAATGCTTTTAGTTATCTTCCCAAATTACCACGATCAAACTATCTTAACCTTTTTAGAATTAAAATAACTTAAGCAATTCTAACGTGACAATTCTCAAACATATGGAAGAAATTTGAAGTGCAAACAATTAAACAAAGCAAGAAGACACGTGAAACAAAACTATATTATTGAAACAATAAATAAACTAAAGGAAGCAGTCTCACCCGGGTGAATTCACGAGATAATGTTCTCGAACTTTTTTATTCACGATATAATGCACATTTCAGATTAATTGCTGGGATGGGGTGAATTCTACAGTGATCTCGTAGGACGTCATGCAATCCAGGCGATCTTGTAGGACGCCATGCAATCCAGGCGACATACGGGAGACATACGAGTGACATACGAGCCATACAAGCCATATACGAGCCACGAGCCAATGGAGAGGTCGCCATGCAGTATTATACGAGGTGAGGTCGCCATGCAGACGAGCCAGCCAATGGAGAGGTCGCCATGCAAACGAGCCAGCCAATGGAGAGGTCGCCATGCAGTCTGGGCGACCTTGTAGGTCGCCATGTAGTCCCGGCGACCTTGTAGGTCGCCATGTAGTCCCGGCGACCTTGTAGGTCGCCCCGGCGTCACCTAGCTCCCGAGACCATGCATGCACATGCAGCCAAGATAACTTCACGTGCTCCTGCTCCCCGCTGCATGCCTGCATGCATGCCAAGATAACTTCACGTGCTCCTGCTCCCCGCTGCATGCCTACAGCTATTGATGCCATGTGATCCTAGCTCACGAGACCATGCATGCACAATAATTGAACCATTGTTGGTGAAATAATTGAGGCAGCCGGTTATATATGGGGTGTGCAAATCGCAAGAACATAAAAGAAAGATCACACATAATAGAAAGAAAGAAAGGGAGAAGAGATTGCAGCCGAGAAAGAAAGAAAGGGAGAAAGAAAGGAAAGTAAGAAGAAGAAAGGGAGATAAGGTAAATTTGTTTATATTTAAATTAGTTTATTATTATAAATGTTAATTAGTTTATTAGTTTAGGGTTATATGATTGTTAGTTTAAGTTATAGTATACATAAATTAAAAATTATTTAATTAGTATATGTTTGATAGTTATATAGTTAAAAAATAATTAATTAGTTTGTTTTGTTAATAGTTAGTTATATAAAAAAATTATTTAATTAGTTTTTGTTAGTTAAATAGTTAAGTTATATTTGTTTGTTGAATATATATTATATAAAAAATTAGTTAGTAAGTTTATTAGTAGTATATTATAATGAAAAAATAGTTTATTAGTTAGTTTTAGTTATATAAAAAATATTTTATTAGTTGTTTAAGGGTTTGGTGTTTACGTTTAACTTATATTTTAAAAAGTTTAGTTTGTTAGTTTATTAGTTTATTATATTATAAGTTATTATATTAAAGTTTAGTGTTGTAAATTAGTTAGTTAGTTTATATTAGATTATATTAAATGATTTTTTAAATATTGTTGTTTAATTTTTTTTTACAGATTCATTCCAATGGCTGACCAAATTCCACTGTTGAGGCTTGACAATGAACATATTTCAAGTCATTTGGGAATAATGGTGAATAAAATATTTGTTTAATGAATTATAATTAATAAATATTTGAATATTATTTTATGATTGTGATAATTTTTTTGAAATATTTAATTGTAGGAGGACGAGCAGCGAGTCCTTCGTCTTCGACTACATAAAGTGCCCAAGCCACACCCACTAATAGAAGAAAATTTGCAAGAGGCTGGATTTTGGTATATCACATTTGTGCGAGATTACAAGTTGGTCCCAGGTTTGATCAGTGCGTTGATTGAACGCTGGAGACCAGAAACGCACACGTTTCATTTGCCGTGTGGCGAATGCACGATAACTTTGGAGGATGTGGCAATGCAACTCGGGGTCCAAACTAATGGGATGCCGGTGGTAATGTCACATGAGTTTAATAAGGTGGAACAACTTTGCAACTTGTTTCTTGGGAAAGCGCCCGTACCACCAGAGTGTAAAGGGTGGCGGGTGAGGTTGTCATGGTTGAAGAATGAATTTCAACTTCAATCAAATAGTACGAAGCACGAAATTATATATGCAACACGAGCATATATATTACAATTGATTGGGGGAATTTTGATGCCTGATAAATCCGGTAGTTATGTTCACACTCAGTATCTTCTTTTTTTAACAAATTTTGAGAATTGTAGGCAATATAGCTGGGGTTCGGCGATATTGGCGTTCTTGTATCGTGAGATGTGCAAGGCGTCATTAGTCGTGAATGATAATAATACAGTAGAAATCGGTGGATGTCTGTTGCTGCTACAATCATGGGCTTGGCATAGACTTCCGTTTTTGACACCGATTAGTCGGACTGCGGTTGACTTTCCACTTGCCGGAAGGTAATATGAATCCTCTATTTTAATATAAAATATTAATTAAAAATATTTATTTTGATTAAAATTATTGAACAAAATGTCTCTATTTTTGTTTTGATTGATATACAGATGGAGGCATAAAATTGAAGGCACAGGGTTGGTGCACAACAACATTAAAGAGTTCAGGTTGAAGATCGACATTAAGGCCAAAAAGGAGGTATGCATAATTTGTATTTTTAATTATTATTTAAATTAACTATATTATCTGATTTAAATAAATTTTATTGTTTTTGTAATTTTACAGTTTAATTGGAGACCATACATGAATGAAGAATTATTTGCGTTGATACCGCACGATATTTTAGATGGGTTTCAATATTGGTGTGCTGTTACACCATTGATCAATTTTGCTTTTGTTGAGATCCAATTTGGGGATAGAGTGCTGAGGCAATTCCACTTCCACCAACCTATTCCGCGGAGTCCATGGGATCATGACCTCCTCCAAAACTTAGATGGTCGTCGTCCAGTGAATTGGGTTGAGATGCATGACGACCTGCACAGATTTGATGGTCGTCGTAAAGAAAGCGTTAATTGGGTTGAGAAGCATGCAACCTACATTAATGCTTGGAACAATAGGGCTTCATTCATGCCAACTCTTGACGCCATTCAAGACGACGACTTTAATTTTGAGACTTCGGCTTACCTTGCTTATTTTTTGGATAATGGAAAGCCGTTCCTCACAACAATAGTAGAGAGGCGACAATTTTTGAGGTTTAAGAAAAGATTTGGTAAAGCTGAATACTCTCTACCGAGTGGGAGTGAGAGTTCATCTCTACAAACTGAAGCGGAAATGACCGATGTGGATAATAGCGCACCACAATCGTTGCATCACGCAGTTGATGATTCTACTGGCCCGGCATACATACCAGAGTTTGTGCAGCCTGAGGCACCCATCTATTCTCCTACGTTTTCGTCGACGTATGACTTTGAACACATGACAGTTCAAATACCCCCAATGAATGAGGGGGATGGGTACAATACTCCTGAGCCACAACGGCCACAACGTATCAGACGTCCGCCCCGACATTATCATTCAACAACACCCCGACATCGACAACAATTGTAAACTCGTTTGCTATTTATTACAAATTATTTATTGAAATTAGACTACTTTTTTTAACCTTAACAATGATGTTTAGTATCAAATCATTACTAGTATCAAATAATTAAATATTTAGTAAATCAACTGTTTTAAATCATTAGTATCAAATAATTAAATATTAACAATAAATCCTCATTAATAATAATTAGTAAATCATTAGTATCAAATCATTAAATATTTAAAAATCATTAATAAATTCGACTATGTATAAATTTAAACTCAGTAATCCACACTTGTACACTCATTTGTTAGTATTCTATAATTATTAATAATTATTAAATCATTAGTATTAAATCATTATTATAAATAATTACTAAATAATAACATAATAATTATTATAAAATCATTATTATAATGATTATTATCAAATCATTACTAAATCATCAAATCATTAAATATTTAAATCATTATTAAATCATTTTTATAATGATTATTACTAAATCATTATTATAATGATTATTATCAAATCATTACTATAATGATTATTATCAAATCATTACTAAATCATCAAATCATTAAATATTTAAATCATTATTAAATCATTTTTATAATGATTATTACTAAATCATTATTATAATGATTATTATCAAATCATTACTATAATGATTATTATCAAATCATTACTAAATCATCAAATCATTAAATATTTAAATCATTATTAAATCATTTTTATAATGATTATTACTAAATCATTATTATAATGATTATTATCAAATCATTACTATAATGATTATTATCAAATCATTACTAAATCATCAAATCATTAAATATTTAAATCATTATTAAATCATTTTTATAATGATTAATAAATACATAGAAATACATATATGATTACTAATGATGAGGCCTATATCTTGGTAAATTAGGACAATTGTTTTTTGAATGGCCTTCACCCCTACATAATCCGCATCTATTTGCTTGACCTCTCTCTTTAGCATGAAAATCCATACTGGTATGAATTCGAGTGGACTCAGGTCGACCCTTTGGACTTCTGCGAAGCATTGGATTTGGTAGCCATTCATCATGATCCTTTTTGGGCCAATATGATTCATTCGGGATCTGTCTGAACACATAGCTGTAGACATTTAATATCCTACGTAGGTGGAAGCATTCATCAACATAAGTGTATGTGCTTACACCAGCATACATACATGCAGCGACTGCATGAGCACATGGATATTTCCATGCCTGAAAACGACCACAATCACACCATTTGTGTCGTAAATCAACTCTAAATGTTTGGTCTTCTCCTCCGACGTTACGACGTATGCACGACACGACAAAAGTATGACCAACTCGGTCGAAATTATGAACAACCATTGATGTTGCCAATCGCTCATTTGCTTCCATTGATTCCACCACTGTAGGAGCCCAAGTTTTACCTCTATTTATGAGACTCTCAATTTCCTTGCCTTTGTCCGACCAAACTTTACCCAGTCTAAAGTATGTCTCTTTCACCACACTCGCTATTGGGAGATGGCGTGTACCTTTTAGTACCGAATTAATGGCCTCAACAAGGTTTGTGGTCATATGTCCGTATCTTCGACCTTCATCGTATGCTTGCGACCATTTTTCCCGCGGTATTTTTGAAGCCCACTTCCAAACACGCTGATCATCGTAAAATACCTTCAAATTCTCCAATCTCTTGTCAAAATTTGGTCGACGTAGTTCGTATCCTGTTCCATAATATATTGTGTTAAACCGCAATTAAAAAACCACGTAAAAAATACACAAATATTGATATTAAAACTTACCCATGCTGACTATCTCGCTACGAATATGTGCGTTATGAAACTGGTCGATACTATTCTTGCCAATATGATGGATACAAAATGTCGGATATGCATATGGAGGTATCCAACGACTTCCTGGTCATTCAATTACCGCCAAAATACCCGTTCCTCTATCGGATATCAAGCAAACTCCATCTTCACGAACGACATATTGACGTAGATTGGTCAGAAAGAAATCCCAAGCCTCTGTTGTCTCTCCCTCAACAATGGCGAATGCAATTGGGAAGATATTTCGCTCACCATCTTGAGCAACTGCCATCAAAAGTACATGCCTATATTGACCATACAACCACGTACCATCTACTTGGATCATACGTTTGCAAAATGGAAATCCTTCAATACATGCCTTGAATGCCCAAAATAGTCTATGAAATATTTTCTTCCCTGGCAGAAGTTGACCTTCTTCGTCATATGCGGGCATGGTTTGAGACTTCACTATAGTTCCTGGGATAAATCGCTTCATTGCTTGTAGCAAATGTGGTAGCTCATTGTACGATGTATCCCAATCTCCATACGTCAACTTCATTGCCTTCATTTTCGCATTCCACACCTTGCCATATTTTACTTGATATCCAAATTGGCTTCGAATAGATGCAGCTAACACTGAACAAGATATCCTTGGATCCTTTTCAACCATCGCCTTCACGTATTCACATATTACATCGGAGTCCAATAGTCGGTGGTCTTGTTCGATGGAGTTTCGCAAACATGTGTGCGAACCATTGTACCTCGTGATGACCCAAACATCGTGCCTTTGATTTTTCGACACTCTGATCTTCCACTTGCACTCTGGGCCATATTTTACACACTTTGCGTATAGGGTTTTCTGGTTGGACTCTGCAACATGGACATCAACATGGCATTTGATGCAGTACTCTTTAATCGCCAGCGTAGCTTCATTTTTTCCTCTGAATTGCACCCCAACTGAAAATTCACCAGAATTATCGAATGATTCAGTCATTTGGTACGGAGGTAAATGTGGCATGTCTGGGAATTCAGGTGCCCTCATTGCATCATAGTCTATCTCGTACATGTGAGGAGTAGCTTCATACGGTGCCGGAACTTCATCAATTGTACCTCCACCAAAAATATTTTCGTCGTCGCCCAAAACGGGTTCTTCGGTTTCTTCATCTTCGCTTGAATCATCGTGAATTTCTCCCCATCGATTTTCAGCGTCAATATTAACAACCAATTTCGATATGTTTCTCATCTCATACTCTGCTGTTGCAGATGTCCCCCCGACTTCATTTACACTTTCCAATAGTGCCATAAAACTGTTCGGGAACCTGTACGTCGGCTCCTCAAACTGACTATATAAAGCCATTTCAGATGGATTTTTAGCCACACCTCTTGATGACCCAGGAACATCACATATGTTACACACATCAACAAATAACTCAATAACTGCTATATTGGTTGACTCATGTAATCCAACCATGGTTCCAATATCATCATCTTCTTCAAGTGGAACTGCAGCATATCTGACTGGGTTGGGGCATATCATAAACCTATACCTCAAACCATCAACTGCAGCTCGAATTTTTCTTTCTATCTTATGCTTCATTTCTATAAATGTGATGTCTTTTTTGAACATCATATTTATTGGTTTTTCAGACTGAAAAGCTACTCCGACCTCATTTTCCATAATCTGTCCATTATAATAGACAATCGTGAAAAAGTTGTTGCTCATTTTCTCTACAAATAAAAAAATAAATTAATTTAGATTAAAATATTAGATAAGATAATTTCATAAAACATTAAATCATTAAATATAATATAATATACTATTATATTATATTAATGATCAAATAAAATTTGTTATTTAACTTGATTAATTGATTAATTACTAATATTATTAATAATGATTTAATAATTATTATTAATCTAATGATTTGATATTTAATGATTTAATAATAATATGATTTAGTCATGATTACTAATAATTATTTATTATAAATATTTAATGATTTAGATTTGATACTAATTATTTAGTTATTATTACTAATAATCATGATTAGTTTGATAATTTTTTTTATTTTTTAAAAATATCAAACAAATTTGTTAGGCAAAATATCGTAATAATTCGTTGGCCGGATTATTTCATTCAATTAATTTTTACTCCTTACTAATTTACACATACAATATAAATAAAACAAAATATTTTTTTTAAACAACACTAAATATTTTTAAACACAATATTTTTTTTAAACAAAAATTATCTCGCACAAATTAGTTTATATAATCTTATATAAACTTACTATCTAACTAATTTACACATACACAACAACAAAAAATAGACAACAAAAAATAATAAATTACTCACGTATTTATGCCTTCCTCCTTTCCTTTCTTTTCCTTCTTTGTTTCTTTATTCGAATCAATTTCAACATGGGCAAATGTTGTGGAATAATGCCCTGTATGTGTAAACCGTTTAATTTATTTAAACAGCAATAGCTCCCACAAATTAATTTTATATAATCTAATATATTATAATATAACTTAAACTAATAAACTATTTCTTTATTATAATATAACTTAGTTAAAATAACACACTAATTAAGCACTAATTAATTTTTTTATAATATAACTTCAACTTCAATGAACAATCTAATATATGTTTAAAGACACTAACAAATTAATTAATATTTTTTTATATTTAATAACTTAAACTAATTAACTAATTAACTAATTTTTTTATATATAATATAATATATAACTTAAACTAACCAACTAATAATTTATACTAACAAACTAATTAACTAGATTTTAGTTTTACCCTAAACCCTAAACTAACAAACTAATAATTTCATATAATAAACTAAATTAAACAATAAAAAAATTACCTCACAAACTTGATCCTTTATCTTATTTTCTTCTTCTTCCTTTTCCTTCTCTCGGCAAAGTTTATATGTGCTTATGCTTATACTCCTGGTTGTTCTTCTCCTTCTATCCTAAACCCCATATCATTTATATAAAGCAAAAAATCGTTGTACAAAGTCTTTAAAATTTGACTATTGAATAAAATATTATTAGGATTGAATCGTATAACTATTGAGCATTGAAAGTCTTCAATTGAACATCAATATTTGCTGTATTTAACAGCTAAATTAACGCTGCAATCATACAGCTATGAATGCAACGCATGCAGCTACGGATGCAGGAATCTCCCAGCTAGCTATGGATGCAACGCATGCATGAGTGATACAGTTAAAGCTTGGTCGTTGCATGCATGAGTGCTACAGTTAAAGCTGGGTCGCGATGCAGGAATCTCCCAGCTATGGAGACTCCATGGCGACCTACCACCTACCCTACCACCTACCATGTCGTAGGGACTCCATGGCGACCTACCATGTCGTCGGGACTCCATGGCGACCTACCATGTCGCGATGTCGCCGGCAACCTAGAACGATCCTTGGTCATCCTTGGTGCATGGCCCATGCAGAGGTTTGCCGAGATCAGACCACGTGAACAAAGCGCATGCGACCTATCCCATGCCTCGTGCATGGCCCATGCATAGCACCAAAGCAGCATCAGCGAGCAACAGCGGCCACCAAAGCAGCAAAATAATGATGGACGCTGGGCGTGCATGGCGACCTACGTTGCCACTGTAGAATTTACCCCATTCGAGCAATTAATCTGCCCAGTGCATCATCTCGTAAAATATTTTTTTTGAATCCATTATGTCGTGAGTTTTGCCGTCTCACCCTAAGTAAATTAGTGCATGGCTAGACTGAAAGTTAATGCAATTAAGTTCAAATGTATTTTTCGACTGATTACAAAGCCAACAACACAAAAACGAAAGAAGAAGATGATTTAGGAATGTTGTCACTTTCCTATGCACACAACTATGGCGAATGCATGTCTGCACTGCCTTTAGAGATGATGTCTTCTCGTGCGTGATCTACAGCTGATTCTTGCAGGCCGTTATTTATTTTTTTGTTTAATACAGACCATAAATTTATTTAACCGAATTCAAAATTTCAATTTCAAGCATGAAAATGATAGTTCTAGATGGAGAGTCAAAAAAAAATTCTCCAACCAGTTTACCCCGACTCAAATTTGTCAAAAAATCTGCGACATTGCGGAGTTCGGACCGAACATGTTAATATTCACCTCCCAAACTTTGATTCAACAGAAATTTCGTTGCGTCCGCATGCCACTATTTAGCGTTTAGGTTGTACATCGCCTCCTAGGATTTCCCCCCGATATTTATAGGAAAATTTTTAGAGTCTCACTCCTTCCACTTTAAACTTCTTTCTAAGTCAGTCTATTTGGAACACGTCTTTCTTGTGGATACAAATACACGATGCACATTTTTAGGATTGTTGCAATAAATTTCATATTACCAATGTCATTCCTGCTGGTATTCTTCTCTTTCTTTCTTCACAACATCTATCCTGAGATCACAACACCACACAAACGAACATTAAACGTATCAATTTTACGTAATAGTAAATATCAAATTCATGATATGCAAATGCATGCGAATTACCTATTATGGAATAAGAAATACATAAGTACAATGACTAAAATAAATATAAAAGATATGAATCGTAATTTATTGTAGAAAATTATCACACCCTAATAATTAAAGTATTACTTATCCTTAAGTAATGCAATGTAATATAATGTATGAGTGACTAAAATATACTTTCTATAAGAAATGTTTTTCAGGGATATAACTATCTTAGTAGAACACGATTATAAAAAATAAACTTTATCATATCTGTAATAGACAGACTTTTTATTGAAAATTATTAAAAAAAATCAATTTGAAAAAATAATTATAAATGAATATTTATTTAAGTAAAATATATTTAGATAAAAAAAACCGCCCATTTATTTACTAGAAAAGAGAGAGAGAGAGAGAGGGGGTGGGGGAGGGAATGAATAAGTCAAGAAACAACTAGGGAAAACAGAGAGGATTCCGTTTGTTATCCGATTGTATACGTGGGTTACTTAGAATTATGCATTAGATTTGACGTGGCAATAAGCGGCAGGCTAAGTCTCTTTCCTTAGCTAACCAAAACCACACAAATCTTTTCTCAAAAATCAATTGCCATCACTCCGTTATCAAAGATGTATCAGATAATAGTCTTAATGTATTACTAAAAAATATTATAAAAAATATTAATATTTTTAACATTTTTTTTAAAATCTTATTTAAAATATTATTTTCTTAACTTATTTATCTCTTTCTCTTCAGCCACAACTTTTATTTTTATTTTATCATGTGGTGACCAAAATACATTACTCTTATCCAAATAATATCTTAATCCTAAAGGAGTATCTTTTTCCTACCAAAATTCTTATACTTGTATTCAAATAATCAAATAAAAATATATACTTATATTTATAATTTTTTACAAGAAATCTGCCATATAAGTAAAGTTCGTTTAAAATAATTTAAGCTACTTTAATCTGAATTATTTACATAATAAATAAATTTGTTATTTAATTTTTGTAAAATATTGTATATAAATATTCTATGCTTTGTATTTGATATGTATTAAATAAAAAATAGGATTTCATAATTCAATTACAGTGAACGAGTTTTATAAATAATAATATAGGGAAAAGAATTGAGAAATTGAATGATACCTTACTAAATGATGCTTTGCATGAATAATAAATATAGAATTTGTTATAGAATAAACAAGAATTAAATCAAATAAAATTATGAAAAAAATAACTAATCAAAGATTGATTAATAAACTTAACATTCTTTTCATTGGCATAATTTCATCTTCAATGAATATAGAAAAAATGTTTTAGAAAATTTTCAATTAAAATAAATGCTTTAACGGTTTTGAAATGAGTGATCTGGGAAGTGAAAAAGGCGAGGAAGTTGGATTGGTTGGGGTAAACGGAGAAGGGAAAACGACCCAAATGAGGATTATAATGGGGCTAGAAGAACTCGATTTAGGGAACATTATAAAGGCCAAGCCCCACATGAATGTTGCGTTCTTGAACCAAGAATTCGAGATTTCTATGACTAGGACTGTGAGTGATGAGTTTATGATTGCCTTCAAAGAGGAAATAGAGATATCTAAGAGGTTAGAGAGGGTTCAAAAGGCGATAGAAGGGGCTACCGAGAATTTGGAGCTGATGGGAAGGCTTTTGGATGAGTTTGATTTGTTGCAAAAAAGAGCTCAGGCTGTTGATTTGGATGAGGTTAATGCTAAGGTCAACAAATTGATACTGGAGCTTGGGCTTTCGCCTGAGGATTCCGATAGGTTGGTTGCGAGTTTTAGTAGTGGCTGTTAGCTAATAAAACAAATATTAGCTAGGTGTTAAAATGGTTATAACTGAATAGGTGACCTGACATAACAAATAGATTCTTCTAGTATGTCATTTGTAAATAGGATAAATACAGGTTTTGTGAAATGAAAAAGTAGAGCATTTGTGATTGTTTTCAATTTTTACATAAAAGTTTTACAGTAAATCTAACATGGTATCGAGAGTCTTGAGGTCTGTAAGTATCTACCTTTCTTAGTTTTTCCTTGCTTTGTTCTGCTGGTGGTGAGATGGGTGACACAGAAGTATCATCGACGACGCTGCAAAAGATCTTCACCAACAAACGGCTCAGTGTCATCTTGGATGAACACAAATTTCTCTTATAGAAACAACAAGTGCTTCTGGCGATTCGTAGTCATCGCTTGGAAAAACTTCTCACTGGTGCAGTCACTCCTCCTCCGACAACGGTGGTTCTGGGAAATGGTACAGTTGGTGAAAATGAAGAATATGAAATATTTGTTGCACAAGACAGTGCACTTGCTTCATGGCTTCTGTCCACCATAAGCCCATCGATCCTTCCCCACTTGGTCAGAGCTAATACGGCTGCGCAGGTGTGGGCTACGGTCACTAAGTATTTTGCCAGCAAGTCGACAACGACAATAATGAATCTTCATTGTCGTTTAAAAGCAGTTCGTAAAGGTGAAATGAGCATGCAAACATTCATATCTCAGGTCAAGGAGCTTTGTGATGCTCTTGTCGCATGTGGTTCTCTGGTGACCGAGTATGAGCAAGTGGCGACCATTTTGAACGGTCTTCCATCGGAGTACCGACCGTTTATTATCGTTATCACTGCTAGCAGAGAACCTTTCACGTTGGATGGTGTTACGTATGTGTTGCTTGATGTAGAGTTACAACAGAAGGGTTTTGAGGAGACTTATAGCTTGACGATCAACGTAAATCTTGCGAACGTTCAGGTTTCTGACTTGCCAGTGAATGGGGTTATTCCTTCAACTGAATCATCTCCTAGTTTGTCTGCTTATCACCAGGGTGGTCAAGGTCGTGGTCTCGGATTCAATGTCAACTTTGTGGGAAAATTGGTCACTTAGTGAACCGTTGCTGGTATAGGTTCGACCAAAATTTTTAAGGAAAATTTTCAAGGGGTCTCTGCTGGTCGTTCTTCTTCGACTGTCAATCTAGCTGCTCATTCTTATGTTTTTCCTCATCATCTGCATGTGGCTGTCAAGGAGTGTGGGATGCTAATACTGCAGTAGCTGCGGCTGAATGTGCTCCTAAGTCCAATATGGGTAGTTGTGGTGTTGCTCGGTCATCTGGGAAATGGATTATCGATTCAGGTGCCACCCATCATGTGACGTCGGATGCAGATAATGGCGTTGGTTGAGAGGAGTATATCGGATAGGGTAAGCTTATGGTTGGTAATGGTAATGACTTATCTATTTCCAGAATTGGTCATTCTTATTTATATGGCAGTGATCGTTCTTTAACGTTAAATAATTTACTTCATGTTCCTCATATATCGAAGAACTTAGTGTCGGTTTCTAAGATTGCCAAATATAACCACATATTTCTTGAATTTCATGCTCATAGATGTGTAGCTCGGGATGAAGCTACAAGAGCAGTGCTACTTGAAGGATGTGAGAAAGATGTTCTTTATGAGTTTGACTCAATCTTGCTAAGGAATAATGATCATGCTGAGTGTAATGTAGCTCGTGGGGTTGTTGATTTTCGCTTATGGCACAACCGATTAGGACATCCTTCTCGGGATACATTACTCAAAGTGTGTAGAGAATGTAATGTTGATACAACTTTAGTTAATGATGAATTTGCTTGCGTTGCTTGTCACTCTGGAAAAAGTCATTCTCTACCCTTTTCTTCATATGTTAATACTTATACCAAACCATTTCAATTAATATTTGTGGATCTATAGAGGCCTCCTCACGTTGTGTCCAATGGATATCGATACTATATGTTGTGTGTTGATGTATGTACCAGGTATAATTAGGTTTATATGTTAAAAGAGAAATCCCAAGCTTTGTATGCCTTCAAACTGTTCCAATGATTAATTCGTGTACAGTTTAATAAGGAAATAAAGGAAGTTCAGAGTGATTGGGATAGAGAGTTCCGTCATTTCACTAAAACTCTTCAAGAACTCGGGATACGTCATAGACTCACTTTCCCTCACACGTCTCAACAAAATGGGATTGTTGAGCGTAAACATCGTCACATTGTTGAAATGGTTCTTATGTTTCTCGCTCAGGCCTCGTTACCACTAAAGTATTGGTCGTATGTTGTTGCTACGGCAGTCTATTTGATCAATAGATTGCCTACGAAAGTTCTGCATAGTTAGACTCCTTTCAACAAGTTATTTGGTAAAAATCTGGGTTATGAACACCTACGTGTTTTTGGATGTCGTTGTTTCCCATATCTTCGGTCGTTTCACTTACAGAAGCTTGCTTTCTGATCACAAGCCTGTACTTTTTTAGGTTATAGTATGCAACACGAGGGTTATTTATTCCTGGCACCGGATGGACGAATATTTATTTCTCGACACGTGAAGTTTGATGAGGGCACTTTTCCTTTTGCAGGACAGGTTATGGAGTCGATTTCTACTTTCACTAAGATGCCTTTGATGCCATGCACCGAGATTTTTCAGGTCCCAGGCACTCAACGACTAATTCTTGCTCTTGCTCCAACTTGACTGCACGACAATCTTGGTTCTGGTCAGAGTGGAAATTCGGTATCTTCTCTTCAAGTTGAAAATGCATATGATAACATGGGATAAGGAAATGTGATGCCCACAAATTCAGTTGTTCATACTCACTCGTATGGTGACTTACAAACAATACTTGAGACTGAAAATTCAGTAACTAGTTCGAATGTTCCACTTCAAGGATCATCAACATATGTTCCACTTGAAGCTGCTGCTACAAGAACAATATATGGACCTCTTCCTTCATCGTCCAATATTCATCCTATGGTTACAATTAGCAAAGTTGGCACTTTTAAACCCAAAGCTTTCTCTGTGCATTCTATGATCGATGGTGATGAACCAGTGACAATTCAACAAGCGTTGCTCTCACCCGTATGGAAGGAGGCTGTTATGACTGAATACAATGCGCTGGTTCAAAATGGCACTTGGCGATTAGTTTCATTACCTCATGGTCGAACGACTATCGGATGTAAATGATTGTTCTGAATTAAAAAGAATGCTGATGGGTCGATTGCACGACATAAAGCCAGACTTGTAGCAAAAGGCTTTGCTCAAGTCCCTGGTCAGGACTTCCATGACACATTTAGTCCTGTCATCAAGCCGTCCACAATTAAGGTCGTTTTGTCATTAGTCGTGATGCATGGGTGGAAGTTACGACAAGTCGACATCAACAATGCTTTTCTCAATGGGGAACTCAATGAGGAAATATATATGAGGCAACCACCGGGATTTGAAAAATCTGCAGTCGATGGCTCTCAATTGGTATGCAAGTTGGAGAAAGCGTTGTATGGTCTCAAACAGGCTCCTCGCAGCTGGTATGCAAAGTTACGAGCCTTCTTAATTTGGATTGGTTTCACTGGTACTCAGGTTGATGTCTCCTTGTTTATTCGTCGACTTGGTGAAAAGATGATATATGTTCTTGTATACGTTGATGACATTATCATCACGACTCATGATGATGAGGATGTTGCACAAGTGGTGATGCTCTTAGGTAACAAATTCTCTCTAAAAGATTTAGGGGAATTGAATTTTTTTTTTAGGATTAGAGGTTACCCGAAGTGATCAAAAGTTAGTTCTACGACAAAAGAAGCTCATTATCGAGTTGCTTGACAAAGTTGGCATGCATGGGGTTAATCCGGTTCTAACACCAATGGTATCATCACCCAAATTAAGTAAGAATGGTGGAAGTTTATTACCAGATGCTCAAATGTATAGAAGTGTTGTGGGGGCTCTCTTATATTGTTGAAGAATCGGGCAAAGATAACGAAAGAACACAAGAATTTTAACGAGGTTCGGCAATGTTCTTATGTCCTCGGTGCCTAGGCGGCGCTAGAAATTTTATTCAATGTCTCATAGGTTTAGGTTACATCTCTATTTATAATAAAAAAAACCTGGTACATAATTACATAATTAACCTTGTAGCGTACCGCGGGGCTACGCCCCCGCACCTCCAACCCACATAATCGTAACCCCTTCTACGAGACTTTCTTTGTAAGGATATTTGATGTTCGCTCACTCCGCTCCATCCCCTGTCCTCTTTATCAGTATATCTATGAGTCATACCTAACAAATCTCCACCTTGGCGAATATCTTGCCCCTTAGGAAACATTCAATATGGGTTGGGTTACCTTACTTCTTTAACAACTTGAAACATTCAACAAGTCCAAGAAATGCTTAAACTTGTCTGTCGTAACTGACTTGGTGAACATATCAGCGGCATTCTCATCAGTATGTATCTTCTGAAACAAAAGCTCTCCAGATACAACAAACTCTCTAATATTGTGGAACATTACATTAATATGTTTAGTTCTAGCATGATACACATGATTCTTAGCCAAGTGAATAGCATTTTGATTATCACAAAGCAATTGAACTCCACCTTGTTAAACACCAACTCCTTCAATAGACTAGTAAGCCATAAAGCTTCTTTTGTAGCTTTAGCCGCTGCCATGTATTCAACTTCAGTTGTAGATAGTGCCATAACAGATTGAACATTAGACTTCCAACAAATAGGCCCTCCACCAAGAGTAAACACATACCCTGTCGTAGATCTTCTATTATCCAAGTCACCTGCATAGTCTGAATCCACATATCCTACAACCAAAGAATTATCCCACTGACTACCAAAAATAATTCCATGTCCCACAGTACCCTTTAAGTACTGAAAAATCCACTTGACTGCTTCCCAATGTTGCTTACCAGGTTTAGACATGCACTTACAACTAACAGCATGAGCTAAATTAGGACAAGTACATACCATTACATACATCAAGCAGCCAACAACATTAGAATATAGAACCTTTGCCATATCTTTAGCTTCCTTATCTGTCTTCGGGCAATGTTCTAATGAGAGCTTAAAGTGATTCGCCAATGGAGTGCTAACTAGTTTTACGCTGCTCATCGCAAACCTTTCTAGTATTTTCTCAACATAACCCCATTGAGATAGCCACAGTTTTCTTGAGTCTCTGTCCCTGCAAATTTCCATTCCAAGAATTTTCTTTGCAACACCTAAATCTTTCATATCAAATTCCTGACTCAATAAGATTTTCAAACCAATAAGATCATCCATGTTCTTCGCAGCAATCAACATATCATCAACATACAATAACAGAAAAATAAAAGAACCATCATCAAGGCTCTTAATATAGACACAACAATCATACTCACATCGATTGTTGCCAATCTTGATCATATAGGAGTCAAACCGTTTATACCACTATCTCGGAGACTGTTTCAACCCGTACAAAGATTTCTTCAATCTGCAAACTAAATGCTCGTTTCCAAGTTGAGTGAAACCTTCAGGCTGTCGTATGTAGATCTGTTCCTTTAAATCACAATGCAAAAAAGAAGTTTTAACATCCATCTGCTCTAAATGCAAATCCCAACTAGCCATCAATGCAAGTACTGCTCGGATTGAAGTGTGCCTGACCACAGGAGAAAATATTTCATCATAATCAACTCCTTTCTTCTGTGAAAAATCCTTTGCTACCAAGCGAGCCTTGAACTTCTCCCCCTCTTTTTCTCTTACTGCTGGTTTCTTCTTATACACCCATTTGCAACCAATCGGCTTCTTACCCTCAGGAAGGGGAACTAACTCCCATATACGATTGTGATTCAAAGACTCCATCTCCTCAACCATTGCAGCCATCCACTTGTCATTTTCCTAACTAGTAACGATATCATGAAGAGTAACCGGATCATCACTGCTAACAGTAATTACAAAAAAAGACCAAGTCTTCAAAACCCAATCTGCTCGGGGGACTTTATATTCGTCCATCTCACCCTGTCTCTGGCGAGACTATAATCCTGCAAATCATCCGTAGCGGAACCACCAGAAGTCGGTTGAGAAGTTTCTAGTTTCTCAATTGGAAACTGCTCAAAATCCACCACTGTCGTGTCTTTCTTCTGCTGCAACATGGATTGTTCATCAAAAACAACATCTCTACTGATCACAATTTTCTTCGCAACTGGATCCCAGAACTTGAATCCTTTGACACCTTTCTTGTAACCCAGAAAAATGCACTCCTTCGATTTTGCATCAAGTTTGGATCTCTCATCAGCAGGTACATTCACATAAGCGGGACAACCAAAACTTCGTAAGTTATCAAAACTAATATCATGACCAGTCCATACCTCTTCTGCAACTTTCCCAGCCAATGATGCCCTTGGTGATTTGTTGATAAGAAAACACGCCATGTTAACAGCCTCGGTCCAGAAGTGTTTGGGAAGCCCCACATTCAACCGCAAATATCTGGCTCTTTCATTCAACGACCTGTTCATCCGTTCTGCAACACCATTCTGTTGTGGTGTCTTGCGCACTATAAAATGTCTCTTAATCCCGTGCTCCTTACAGAAGTGTAATAACTATGAATCTGTGTACTCCGTACCATTTTCAGACCGCAAACACTTGATTTTTCGTCCTGTTTGGTTTTCTACCTCAACTTTCCACAGCTTGAACTTCTCAAAAATGTCTGACTTCTGTTTAAAAAATACACTCAAACTTTCTATGAAAATCGTCAATAAAAGTAACATAATACCTAGATCCACCCAGAGACGATGTCATGGAAGGCCCCCATACATCAGAGTGCACATAATTAAGAATCCCTTGAGTTGTGTGCTTCGTAGTCTTGAAACGGACTTTAGTCTGTTTACCAAGAACACAATACTTGCAAAAAGCGAGCTTACAGCTTTTGACACCATGCAACAAATTTCTTTTGTGTAATTCTGCCATACCACGTTAACTAAGATAAGCAAGATGCATAAGCCATAGTTTTGTAGTATCATCACAGGACTCAACAGAATGAACTCCACCTACAACGGTACTCTCTAATAATCTATAAATATTCTCTGCCATCATCTTTCCTTTCATCACAGTCAAAGCTCCTTTAACAATCTGAATGGTCTCCCTATCCTCATCAGCCTTAGGGATAAAACCATTCTTGTGCAAAGTGCCCAAACAAATCAAATTATTCTTCAAATCTGGGATATGTCGAACACCACTCAACGTCCGAACAGAGCCGTCATACATCTTACTTCTGACATCACTAATACCAATAATATTGCAACATCGATCATCACTCAAATAACAGAACCAGAATTAACAGACATGTATGTCGAAAACCATTCCCTATTTGGCGTGATGTGATAAGAACATCCAGAATCAAGAATCCACGCATCCGTCAATTGAGTCATTGAAATAGAAAGGATATCACCCTCACTGCAATCAGAATTGTCATCCTCGACCACGTTCACATACTTGGATGAAACATCACGCTTCTCATCAGTCTGCTTTTTCAACTTCGGACAGTCTCTTCATATGTCCCGACTCCTTGCACTTGTAACAGTGAATTGTCTTCTTATCCCTAAATTTGGATCTGGAATTCCGCTTGCCAGACCCTAGCTTCTCTGGCTTCCGTCCATGGTCTTGGTTACCCTTGATATATAAGCTATTGGCTTGAGAGTTTTCCCCTACATTCTGCTTCCACTACTTGTGAGCCAACAAGGCTGCAGTAATCTCCTCAATGTTGATAGTCTCTTTCCCATATGTAAGAGTAGTCACCATGTGTTTGTAAGAGGGAGGCAACGAACACAACAGAATCATCTCTCTGTCTTTATCCTCAATTTTCACATCAAGCCGAGCCAAATCAGAAACGATTTGATTGAAGACATTCACGTGTTACGCCAAATCATGATTGTCCTGCATCTTCATCCCATACAGCTGCTTCTTTAGATACAATTTTGTTGTTAAGGATTTAGACATAAACTGACTTTCCAACTTCCTCCAAATTTCGTCTGGAGACGACAGATGCATGACATGATACATAACCTCGTCCACCAAGCATAATCGTATGGTTTTTGCCGCTCGTTGTTGCAATTTTTCCCAATCGTCCTCCTCTATCGACGCCGGCTGTGTAGGTCGCAAAACCTTCAGGATCCCCTGCTGCGCCAACATATCCTTCACCCTCGTTTTCCATAATCCAAAGTTACCATGACCAACGAATTTCGCAACTTCAAATTTTTCTCCTGACATCTGATACCAATTGTTAAAGAATCGGGCAAAGATAACGAAAGAACACAAGAATTTTAATGAGGTTTGGCAATGTGCTTACGTCCTCGGTTCCTAGGCGGCGTTAGAAATTTTATTCAATGTCTCATAGTTTTAGGTTACATCTCTATTTATAATAAAAAAACCTGGTACATAATTACATAATTAACCTTGTACCGTACCGCGGGGTTGTACCCCCGAACCCCCAACCCACATAATCGTAACCCTCTCTACGAGACTTTCTTTGTAAGGACTGTTGATGTTCGCTTCGCTCACTCCGCTCCATCCCCCTGTCCTCTTTACTGGTATATTTATGAGTCATACCTATCATATATCTCAACCATTCATGCCTGAACATTGTGTTTAGTGTAAATCGCGTGGCTCAATATATGAATGCCCCGTGTGAACAACATTGGACAGCCGTGAAGTGCATCATTCGTTATCTCAGTGGCACTTTGGATTATGGGTTAATTTTCCACAAAAATAACATTGATATTAAACTTGAAGCATTTGTTGATGTTGACTGAGTAGGCAACATTGATGATCGTCGTTCTATTTCTGGATTTTGTGTGTTCCTTAGCGGAAATTTGGTATATTGGTCGTCTAAACAACAACGCTCAGTCTTGAGGTCCACCAATGAAGCAGAATATCGTGGGATTGCAGAAGTTGTTACTAATGTTGTGTGGCTTACAGCTTTACTCAAAGATATGGGTATAATGTGCTCTAGTCAACCTGTCATTTGGAGCGACAATACAAATGTTATTGCCATGAGCGCAAACCCAGTATTTCACTCACGTTCGAAACACGTCGAGTTGGATTTACATTTCATTCGGGAAAAGTTTGATGATTGTAATGTTGCTGTTAATTATGTTCCTGCCTCACATCAGTGTGCAGATGAGTTAACCAAACCCTTGTCGAGGGCCTATTTTTACATGTTTAGAGATAGGATGCATGTCTCTAGAGGTGATGTTGAAGCTATAGAATATAGGGAGAATGTTAGCAAAAAAAACAAATATCAACTAGGTGTTAAAATGGTTATAACTGAATAGGTGACCTGGCATAACAAATAGATTCTTCTAGTATGGCATTTGTAAACAGGATAAACACAGGTTTTGTGAAATGAAAAAGCAGAGCATTTATGATTGTTTTCAATTTTTACAGAAAAGTTTTACAATAAATCTAACAGCGGCTGGCAAATGAGAATGTCACTTGGAAAGATATTGTTGCAGATAAAATTCTTAATTTGATATTATGATAGTTTCCTAGTTTATCGAAAAGTTCATTTTTTTGCTTTGTTAAATGAAGTAAGGCAATGATTTTCTTGAGCCTAATTTGTAGAGGTTTAGAGGTATAGGAGTTCACTTCTAGAATTGCATAGAAGGTTGATAGCTAACCAATATGTTTTTTTCAATGTATATATATACATAGGAATAGTAATGTTCAAAATAATATTGTTTACTTTTGCATGAGTATGATTGGGGCTGCAAATTTTAAATATTAGTAGGTTAGCTTGTTCGATATCTTTTGATGATGTGGAGGTTGTTAATCCATGGTTCATGCGTATGAGACGAAGTAGAGTACATTGGTATTCTAGCTGTTTTGTTGATATAGACGTATATTTACAGGAACCTGATTTATTGCTTTTGGACGAGCCTACAGATCACCTTGACCTCGATACAATCGAGTGGCTTGAAGGTTATCTCTAAAAGCAAGATGATCCAATGGTCATTATATCTCATGATCAAGCTTTTCTAGATCAGCTGTGTACAAAGATTGTGGAGACTGATATGGGTGTTTCCAGGACATTTGAGGGTAATTATTCTCAGTATGTTGAGGCAAAGGCAGCATGGGTTGAATCTCTGCATGGGAGAAGCAACAGAAGGAGATTGAGCAGACAAAAGACTTGATAAGCCAATTAGGTGTTGGGGCAAATTCTGGTCGTGCTTCTTCTGCTTAGAAGGTACGGTTGAGGAGGATTCATTCCTGAAATATATTCCATTTCAATTTCTAGGAATGCAAACTGTCTGCTTTAGTCATTGTTGTGTAAAGATGATTAGTTTTATGCCACCATAACATTATCAGGTAAATATGCATCTATTAATGATGAAATGAAATTACTCCCAGATTGCCAACCTTCTTGACTGACTGTAATCATTCAAATGAGTGTCATACTTCTTTCCTTGTCAAGTTTTATAATCACTTCTATCAGATGGATTAGTTTTCTATTCTGGACTACAAATGATGCACAATTTGGATCACATGAGGATGAAACCTGTGTATTTTTCTTGACATGATGATCAGAGAGTTAATTTGCATAAACATTATTTACCTATGAATAGTGGCATGGTACTTGGTTCTCTTATCATGTCTTTCCTCTACTTTTTCCATTTTAACTTTATTTCACCCGAGATAATTTGTCCTTAAGTTAGCCTCATGATTGTTTTGTATTCCTAAAATTAGTTCTCAGTAATGCCGTTGAAACTTTGTTTGGAGACTAAGATTGCTGCTGCTTGAAATTTTTGTATTGTATTTTCTTTCTTTTGATTTTGATGGTGTGTGCCACTTGATAGTTACCGGTTCATCATACTTTGTGCTAGTGTTTGATGAGATTAATTGTTTAGACTCTTAACGTTTTTTCTGGCTACTCCTGTGCGGTTACAGAAGCGGGAGAAAGTTCAAGAAGAGGAACAAATAGAGAAGCCATTTCAACGGAAACAAATGAAGATCAGGTTCCCTGAGCGTGGAAGAAGTGGAAGATCTGTTGCTACTATTAAGAATCTGGAATTTGGTTATGAAGATGAGGTGAGTTGAAATGTTTGATGGTTTAGATTTTCTTTTCGGCGGTCCTCTTTTTTGAAAAATATTTGATTTCTGTGTCAGATGCTTTTTAACAAGGCAAATCTTTCAATTGAAAGGGGAGATAAAATTGCCATTATTGGTCCAAATGGTTGTGGAAAGAGTACTGAAATAGATTATGGGTTTAGAGAAACCAAGTGGTGGTGAAGTGTTCCTTGGGGAGCATAACGTTCTACCAAATTATTTTGAGCAGAATCAGGTATGTCACCTCTGAGAATTCATTATTTGTATTGGAGATGATTATGATCTTCTTGCTTAGTACCTGAGCTCCTCTTTTGATTTGGATAAAACAGTGCTTCAGACAGTGGAAGAAGTTGCAGAGGACTGGAGAATTGATGATATTAAGGGTCTCCTTGGTCGTTGCAACTTCAAAGCCGATATGCTGGACAGGAAGGTTTCCCTATTGAATGGTGGTGAGAAGGTAAATACACTACATTTAGTTTTTTTTTCGAATGTTTTCTTTTGCTTTTATAGATTTCATAAAAAAAAACCCATTTCATTCATCACTCCTATACGATTTGGCAAAAATTCATTTAGTCAGAGGTTGTTGAGGGTGTTTTTAAAAATAATGTTTAATACTATACATGCTGATGAATTTCGACACAAGACTAACCTAATATAGTTCTGTTTAACGTTGCATGTCTGCATTCCTATTTCTTCCGAAGCCTCCCTGCACACACAATATTTGGTGAATTAATGCTGTTAGGTATGGCTCATAAATATACCAGTAAAGAGGACATGAGATGGAGCGGAGTGAGCGAAGCGAACATCAACTGTCCTTACAAAGAAAGTCTCGTTGTGGGGTTACGAATTATGTGGGTTGGGGGTGCGGGGGCTGCGCCCCCGCGGTACGGTACAGGGTTAATTTTGTAATTATGTACCAGGGTTTTCTATTATAAATAGAGATGTAACCTAGACCTAAAATATCATTGAATAAAAAAAAACTTCTAGCGCCGCCTAGGCACCGAGGACGTAAGCACATTGCCGAACCTCGTAAAATTCTCGTGTTCTTTTGTTTTCTTTACCCGTTTTCGTCAACAATTGGTATCAGATGTCAAGAGCAAAATTCGAAGTCGCGAAATTCGATGGTCAGGGTAACTTCGGATTATGGCAAACGAGGGTGAAGGATCTATTGGCGCAGCAAGGGATCTTGAAGGCTTTGCGATCTACAAAGCCGGCGTCGATGGATGAGGAAGATTGGGAAGAATTGCAGCAGCGAGCGGCAGGAACCATACGATTATGCTTGGCGGACGAGGTCATGTATCACGTCATGCATCTATCGTCTCCAGACGAAATTTGGAGGAAGTTGGAAAGTCAGTTTATGTCCAAATCCTTAACGACAAAACTGTATCTGAAGCAGCGGCTGTATGGGCTGAAGATGCAGGACGATCACGATTTGGCGCAACACGTGAATGTCTTCAATCAAATCGTTTCTGATCTGGCTCGGCTTGATGTGAAAATTGAGGATGAAGACAGAGCGATGATTCTGTTGTGTTCGTTGCCTCCCTCTTACGAACACATGGTGACTACTCTTACATATGGGAAAGAGACTATCAATGTTGAGGAGATTACTGCAGCCTTGTTGGCTCACAACCAGCGGAAGCAGAATGCAGGGGAAAGCTCTCAAGCCGATAGCTTATATGTCAAGGGTAATCGAGATCGTGGACGGAAGCCAGAGAAGGCAGGGTCCGGGAAGCGGAATTCCAGATCCAAATCCAGGGATAAGAAGACGATTCACTGTTACAAGTGCAAGGAGGCGGGACATATGAAGCGAGACTGTCCGAAGTTGAAAAAGCAGACTGATGAGAAGCGTGATGGCTCATCCAAGTCTGTGAACGTGGTCGAGGATGATAATTCTGATTGCAGTGAGGGTGATATGCTTTCTATTTCAACGACACAATTGACGGATGCTTGGATTCTTGATTCTGGATGTTCTTATCACATCACGCCAAATAGGGAATGGTTTTCGACATACAGGCCGGTTAATTCTGGTTCGGTTTATTTGGGTGATGATCGATGTTGCAATATTGTTGGTATTGGTGATGTCAAAATTAAGATGCACGATGGCTCCGTTCGGACGTTGAGTGGTGTTCGACATATCCCAGACTTGAAGAAGAATTTGATTTCCTTGGGCACTTTGCACAAGAATGGTTTTATCCCTAAGGCTGACGAGGATAGGGAAACCATTCGGATTGTTAAAGGAGCATTGACTGTGATGAAAGGCAAGATGACTGCAGGGAATATCTACAGATTGTTAGGGAGTACCGTTGCAGGTGGAGTTCACTCTGTTGAGTCCTGTGATGATACGACAAAATTGTGACATATGCGCCTTGCTCATCTTAGTGAACGTGGTATGGCAGAATTACACAAGAGAAACTTGTTGCATGGTGTCAAAAGCTGTAAGCTTGACTTTTGCAAGTATTGTGTTCTTGGTAAACAGACTAAAGTCCGTTTCAAGACTGCGAAGCACACAACTCAAGGGATTCTTGATTATGTGCATTCTGATGTATGGGGGCCTTCCACGACATCGTCTTTGGGTGGATCTAGGTACTATGTTACTTTTATTGATGATTTTTCACGGAAAGTTTGGGTGTATTTTTTGAAACAGAAATCTGAAGTTTTTGAGAAGTTCAAGCTGTGGAAAGCTGAGGTAGAAAACCAAACAGGACGAAAAATCAAGTGTTTGCGGTCTGAAAATGGTACGGAGTACACAGATTCACAGTTCCTACAATTCTGTAAGGAGCATGGGATTCAGAGGCATTTTACAGTGCGCAAGACACCACAACAGAATGGTGTTGCGGAACGAATGAACAGGTCGTTGAATGAAAGAGCCAGATGTTTGCGGTTGAATGCGGGGCTTCCCAAACACTTCTGGGCTGAGGCTGTTAACATGGCGTGTTACCTTATCAACAGATCGCCAAGGGCATCGCTGGCTGGGAAAGTTGCAGAAGAGGTATGGACTGGTCATGATGTTAGTTTTGATAACTTACGGATTTTTGGTTGTCCTGCTTATGTGCATGTACCTGCTGATGAGAGATCCAAACTTGATGCAAAATCGAAGGAGTGCATTTTTCTGGGTTACAAGAAAGGTGTCAAAGGATTCAAGTTCTAGGATCCAGTTGCGAAGAAAGTTTTGATTAGTAGAGATGTCGTTTTTGATGAACAATCCATGTTGCAACAGAAGCAAGACACGACAGTGGTGGATTTCGAGCAGTTTCCAGTTGAGAAACCAGAAACTTCTCAACCGACTTCTGGTGGTTCCACTACGGATGATTTGCAGGATTATAGTCTCGCCAGAGACAGGGTGAGACGGACGAATATAAAGCCTCCGAACAGATTGGGTTTTGAAGACTTGGTATCTTTTGCACTTATTGTTAGCAGTGATGATCCGGTTACTTTTCATGATGCCGTTACTAGTCAGGAAAACGACAAGTGGATGGCAGCCATGGTTGAGGAGATGGAGTCTTTGAATCACAATCGCACATGGGAGTTAGTTCCCCTTCCTGAGGGTAAGAAGCCGATTGGTTGCAAATGGGTGTATAAGAAGAAACCAGTAGTAACAGAAAAAGAGGGGGAGAAGTTCAAGGCTCGTTTGGTAGCGAAGGGTTTTTCACAACAGAAAGGAGTTGATTATGATGAAATATTTTCTCCTGTGGTCAGGCACACTTCAATCCGAGCAGTACTTGCATTGGTGGCTAGTTGGGATTTGCATTTAGAGCAGATGGATATTAAAACTGCTTTTTTGCATGGTGATTTAGAGGAGCAGATCTACATGCGGCAACCTGAAGGTTTCACTCAACCTGGAAATGAGCATTTAGTTTGCAGATTGAAGAAATCTTTGTACGGGTTGAAACAGTCTTCGAGACAGTGGTATAAACGGTTTGACTCCTATATGATCAAGATTGGCTACAACCGATGTGAGTATGATTGTTGTGTCTATGTTAAGAGCCTTGATGATGGTTCTTTTATTTTTTTATTATTGTATGTTGATGATATGTTGATTGCTGCGAAGAACATGGATGATGTTATCGGTTTGAAAACTTTATTGAGTCAGGAATTTGATATGAAAGATTTAGGTGCTGCAAAGAAAATTCTTGGAATGGAAATTTGTAGGGACAGAGACTCAAGGAAACTGCGGCTATCTCAACGGGGTTATGTTGAGAAAATGCTAGAAAGGTTTGCGATGAGCAGCGCAAAACCAGTTAGCACTCCATTGGCGAATCACTTTAAGCTCTCATCAGAACAGTGCCCCAAGACAGATAAGGAAGCTGAAGATATGGCAAAGGTTCCGTATTCTAATGCTGTTGGCTGCTTGATGTATGCGATGGTATGTACTCGTCCTGATTTAGCTCATGCTGTTAGTCAAGTTTGTAAGTACATGTCTAAACCTGGTAAGCAACATTGGGAAGCAGTCAAGTGGATCTTTCGGTACTTAAAGGGTACTGTGGGACATGGAATTGTTTTTGGGAGTCAGCGGGATAATCCTTTGGTTGTAGGATATGTGGATTCAGACTATGCAGGTGACTTGGATAATAGAAGATCTACGACAGGGTATGTATTTACTCTTGGTGGAGGGCCTATTTGTTGGAAGTCTACTGTTCAATCTATTGTGGCTCTATCTACAACTGAAGCTGAGTACATGGCAGCGGCTGAAGCTGCAAAAGAAGCTTTATGGCTTACTGGTTTAGTGAAGGAGTTGGGTATTCAACAAGGTGGAGTTCAGTTGCTTTGTGATAATCAAAGTGCTATTCACTTGGCTAAGAATCAGGTGTATCGTGCTAGAACTAAACATATTGATGTAAGGTTCCACAAGATCAGACAGTTGGTTGCATCTGGAGAGGTTTTGTTTCAGAAGGTACATACTGATGAAAATGCCGCTGATATGTTCACTAAGCCAGTTACGACAGACAAGTTCAAGCATTGCTTGGACTTGTTGAA
This sequence comes from Hibiscus syriacus, assembly GCF_006381635.1. NCBI lineage: Eukaryota > Viridiplantae > Streptophyta > Magnoliopsida > Malvales > Malvaceae > Hibiscus > Hibiscus syriacus. The sequence goes on along the minus strand of NW_024061929.1, from coordinate 29,683 downwards.
TGTTTCGAGTTGTTAAAGAATCAAGGTAACCCAACCCACATTGAATTTTCAAGAGGCAGGATATTCGCCAAGGTGGAGATTTGTTAGGTATGGCTCATAAATATACCAGTAAAGAGGACAGGAGATGGAGCGGAGTGAGCGAAGCGAACATCAACTGTCCTTACAAAGAAAGTCTCGTTGTGGGGTTACAAATTATGTGGGTTGGGGGTGCGGGGGCTGCGCCCCCGCGGTACGGTACAGGGTTAATTTTGTAATTATGTACCAGGGTTTTCTATTATAAATAGAGATGTAACCTAGACCTAAAATATCATTGAATAAAAAAAAACTTCTAGCGCCGCCTAGGCACCGAGGACGTAAGCACATTGCCGAACCTCGTAAAATTCTCGTGTTCTTTTGTTTTCTTTACCCGTTTTCGTCAACAAATGCGTATTGCATATTGTTTTTCATGCCTGAGATAATTATGTGTTGAAGGCATATATTTGAATTTTTTGTTTTCCTGTTCCATTCAGGCACGTCTTGCCTTTTGCAAATTCATGGTGAAACCATCAACCCTACTAGTTTTGGATGAACCGACTAATCATCTGGATATACCGACTAATCATCTGGATATACCCTCAAAAGAGATTCTAGAGGTTTGGTTTTGTCTTAGTCCTTCATCCTTTTATCCCGATATTGTAGCATTTTGATTTATCACTCATTTGTTGTGCAATCATTCAATTCAATCAGGAGGCAATCAGAGAGTACAGTGGCACTGTGATCACAGTATCTCATGACCGATACTTCATTAATTAGGCAAATAGTGAACAGAGTAGTTGTTGACGAAAACGGGTAAAGAAAACGAAAGAACACGAGAATTTTACGAGGTTCGGCAATGTGCTTACGTCCTCGGTGCCTAGGCGGCGCTAGAAGTTTTATTCAATGATATTTTAGGTCTAGGTTACATCTCTATTTATAATAGAAAACCCTGGTACATAATTACAAAATCAACCCTGTACCGTACCGCGGGGGCTGCGCCCTCACACCCCCAACCCACATAATTCGTAACCCCACAACGAGACTTTTTATGAGCCATACATAACAAATCTCCACCTTGGCGAATATCCTGCCCCTTGGAAACTTCAATGTGGGTTGGGTTACCTTGCTTCTTTAACAACTCGAAACATTCAACAAGTCCAAGCAATGCTTGAACTTGTCTGTCGTAACTGGCTTGGTGAACATATCAGCGGCATTCTCATCAGTATGTACCTTCTGAAACAAAACCTCTCCAGATGCAACCAACTCTCTGATCTTGTGGAACCTTACATCAATATGTTTAGTTCTAGCACGATACACCTGATTCTTAGCCAAGTGAATAGCACTTTGATTATCACAAAGCAACTGAACTCCACCTTGTTGAACACCCAACTCCTTCACTAAACCAGTAAGCCATAAAGCTTCTTTTGCAGCTTCAGCCGCTGCCATGTATTCAGCTTCAGTTGTAGATAGTGCCACGACAGATTGAACAGTAGACTTCCAGCAAATAGGCCCTCCACCAAGAGTAAACACATACCCTGTCGTAGATCTTCTATTATCCAAGTCACCTGCATAATCTGAATCCACATATCCTACAACCAAAGGATTATCCCGCTGACTCCCAAAAACAATTCCATGTCCCACAGTACCCTTTAAGTACCGAAAGATCCACTTGACTGCATCCCAATGTTGCTTACCAGGTTTAGACATGTACTTACAAACTTGACTAACAGCATGAGCTAAATCAGGACGAGTACATACCATCGCATACATCAAGCAGCCAACATCATTAGAATACGGAACCTTTGCCATATTTTCAGCTTCCTTATCTGTCTTAGGGCACTGTTCTGATGAGAGCTTAAAGTGATTCGCCAATGGAGTGCTAACTGGTTTCGCGCTACTCATCGCAAACCTTTCTAGCATTTTCTCAACATAACCCCGTTGAGATAGCCGCAGTTTCCTTGAGTCTCTGTCCCTGCAAATTTCCATTCCAAGAATTTTCTTTGCAGCACCTAAATCTTTCATATCAAATTCCTGACTCAATAAAGTTTTCAAACCGATAACATCATCCATGTTCTTCGCAGCAATCAACATATCATCAACATACAGTAATAGAAAAATAAAAGAACCATCATCAAGGCTCTTAACATAGACACAACAATCATACTCACATCGGTTGTAGCCAATCTTGATCATATAGGAGTCAAACCGTTTATACCACTGTCTCGGAGACTGTTTTAACCCGTACAAAGATTTCTTCAATCTGCAAACTAAATGCTCGTTTCCAGGTTGAGTGAAACCTTCAGGTTGCCGCATGTAGATCTGCTCCTCTAAATCACCATGCAAAAAAGCAGTTTTAACATCCATCTGCTCTAAATGCAAATCCCAACTAGCCACCAATGCAAGTACTGCTCGGATTGAAGTGTGCCTGACCACAGGAGAAAAGATTTCATCATAATCAACTCCTTTCTGCTATGAAAAACCCTTCGCTACCAAACGAGCCTTGAACTTCTCCCCCTCTTTTCTGTTACTGTGGTTTCTTCTTATACACCCATTTGCAACCAATCGGCTTCTTACCCTCAGGAAGGGGAACTAACTCCCATGTGCGATTGTGATTCAAAGACTCCATCTCCTCAACCATGGCTGCCATCCACTTGTCGTTTTCCTGACTAGTAACGGCATCATGAAAAGTAACTGGATCATCACTGCTAACAGTAAGTGCAAAAGATACCAAGTCTTCAAAACCCAATCTGTTCGGAGGCTTTATATTCGTCCGTCTCACCCTGTCTCTGGCGAGACTATAATCCTGCAAATCATCCGTAGTGGAACCACCAGAAGTCGGTTGAGAAGTTTCTGGTTTCTCAACTGGAAACTGCTCGAAATCTACCACTGTCGTGTCTTGCTTCTGCTGCAACATAGACTGTTCATCAAAAACGACATCTCTACTAATCACAACTTTCTTCGTAACTGGATCCCAGAACTTGAATCCTTTGACACCTTTCTTGTAACCCAGAAAAATGCACTCCTTCGATTTTGCATCAAGTTTGGATCTCTCATCAGCAGGTACATGCACATAAGCAGGACAACCAAAAATCCGTAAGTTATCAAAACTAAACATCATGACCAGTCCATACCTCTTCTGCAACTTTCCCAGCCAGCGATGCCCTTGGCGATCTGTTGATAAGGTAACACGCCATGTTAACAGCCTCAGCCCAGAAGTGTTTGGGAAGCCCCGCATTCAACCGCAAACATCTGGCTCTTTCATTCAACGACCTGTTCATTCGTTCCGCAACACCATTCTGTTGTGGTGTCTTGCGCACTGTAAAATGCCTTTGAATCCCATGCTCCTTACAGAATTGTAGGAACCGTGAATATGTGTACTCCGTACCATTATCAGACCGCAAACACTTGATTTTTCGTCCTGTTTGGTTTTCTACCTCAGCTTTCCACAGCTTGAACTTCTCAAAAACTTCAGATTTCTGTTTCAAAAAATACACCCAAACTTTCCGTGAAAAATCATCAATAAAAGTAACATAGTACCTAGATCCACCCAAAGACGATGTCGTGGAAGGCCCCCATACATCAGAATGCACATAATCAAGAATCCCTTGAGTTGTGTGCTTCGCAGTCTTGAAACGGACTTTAGTCTGTTTACCAAGAACACAATACTTGCAAAAATCGAGCTTACAGCTTTTGACACCATGCAACAAGTTTCTCTTGTGTAATTCTGCCATACCACGTTCACTAAGATGAGCAAGGCGCATATGCCACAATTTTGTCGTATCATCACAGGACTCAACAGAGTGAACTCCACCTGCAACGGTACTCCCTAACAATCTGTAGATATTCCCTGCAGTCATCTTGCCTTTCATCACAGTCAATGCTCCTTTAACAATCCGAATGGTTTCCCTATCCTCGTCAGCCTTAGGGATAAAACCATTCTTGTGCAAAGTGCCCAAGGAAATCAAATTCTTCTTCAAGTCTGGGATATGTCGAACACCACTCAACGTCCGAACGGAGCCATCGTGCATCTTAATTCTGACATCACCAATACCAACAATATTGCAACATCGATCATCACCCAAATAAACCGAACCAGAATTAACCGGCCTGTATGTCGAAAACCATTCCCTATTTGGCGTGATGTGATAAGAACATCCAGAATCAAGAATCCAAGCATCCGTCAATTGTGTCGTTGAAATAGAAAGCATATCACCCTCACTGCAATCAGAAGTATCATCCTCGACCACGTTCACAGACTTGGATGAGCCATCACGCTTCTCATCGGTCTGCTTTTTCAACTTCGGACAGTCTCGCTTCATATGTCCCGCCTCCTTGCACTTGTAACAGTGAATCGTCTTCTTATCCCTGGATTTGGATCTGGAATTCCGCTTCCCGGACCCTGCCTTCTCTGGCTTCCGTCCACGATCTCGATTACCCTTGACATATAAGCTATCGGCTTGAGAGCTTTCCCCTGCATTCTGCTTCCGCTGGTTGTGAGCCAACAAGGCTGCAGTAATCTCCTCAACGTTGATAGTCTCTTTCCCATATGTAAGAGTAGTCACCATGTGTTCGTAAGAGGAAGGCAACGAACACAACAGAATCATCGCTCTGTCTTCATCCTCAATTTTCACATCAAGCCGAGCCATATCAGAAACGATTTGATTGAAGACATTCACGTGTTGCGCCAAATCGTGATCGTCCTGCATCTTCAGCCCATACAGCCGCTGCTTCAGATACAGTTTTGTCGTTAAGGATTTGGACATAAACTGACTTTCCAACTTCCTCCAAATTTCGTCTGGAGACGATAGATGCATGACGTGATACATGACCTCGTCCGCCAAGCATAATCGTATGGTTCCTGCCGCTCGCTGCTGCAATTCTTCCCAATCTTCCTCATCCATCGACGCCGGCTTTGTAGGTCGCAAAGCCTTCAAGATCCCTTGCTGCGCCAATAGATCCTTCACCCTCGTTTGCCATAATCCGAAGTTACCCTGACCATCGAATTTCGCGACTTCGAATTTTGCTCCTGACATCTGATACCAATTGTTGACGAAAACGGGTAAAGAAAACGAAAGAACACGAGAATTTTACGAGGTTCGGCAATGTGCTTACGTCCTCGGTGCCTAGGCGGCGCTAGAAGTTTTATTCAATGATATTTTAGGTCTAGGTTACATCTCTATTTATAATAGAAAACCCTGGTACATAATTACAAAATCAACCCTGTACCGTACCGCGGGGGCTGCGCCCCCACACCCCCAACCCACATAATTCGTAACCCCACAACGAGACTTTTATGAGCCATACATAACAGTAGTGGAAGTAAAAGACGGGCATTTGCAGGACTATGCAGGCGACTACAATGTATGGTTTTCAATCGGCAACTCAGATAAATGTTTGCTATTTTTCTCCATCACCTATTGATGGTATTCACCTGAAATGTGGTGTTCAATGAGTTGTTTCTTATTTGATTAATCGTTCTGAAATGAACAGTACTATCTGGAGAAGAACCTAGAGGCAAGGGAGAAGGAACTGGAGCGTGAGGCGGAACTTGAAGAGAAAGTTCCGAAAGTGAAAGCGAAATCAAAGATGTCAAAGGTAAGCAAATACGTGGTTTGTAAACTGGGGAGGTAATGGTGTAGATGATAACATGAAACTTGGCTTGGTGGTTTGAACAGGCGGAGAAGGATCAAAAGAAACAAAAAAGGCAGGCATTTCAAGCAGCTAAACAAAAGTCCAAAGGGCTCAAGAATTCCAAGAGATGGAACTGAAATCTATACCACGCATTGATTAAAGCACCCAAGAATTGAATGACCACCTCCGCCATCTGTATATAATAATTTGATAGGAATTGAAGCTCTTATATCAATGTAGAAGCTTCGTAACTCGCAGCCGGTTTCAAATCCTTGTTTTTATTTGAAGGTGGTTTGCAATTCATAAACGGTGAACTTTTTCTTTTTGATTAAATAAATGGTGAACTTCATTGGAGGAGTGGAAGGAACTTCATGCTCAAATCTATGTACATCAGCATGTTTTTAGTTATCTAAATTGGTTTAACTCAATCATTAAAGAATGTTAAATGAATTATTGAAAATAAAATTGTTTAATAATTAGAATAAAATTAATTCAATAACTAAATAGATTGTTTATCCTAATGCCAAGAAATGTCTAGAAGGGATGCCTAAAAGCAAGGTGATGGCACCACGTTTCAGTAGAACGTGTCCGAACATGAAAGCATCCCCCAACTACAAACCTGCAGACACCACTTCCTCTTTTCGAATATTCAGTTCTGCAAATTTTAAGAATGAATAGATCTAGAGCAACACCCTTGTCACTGTTTCTTCTCTGGTTAGTCATCCTATCCCACCAAATTCGACCCCTACTTTGCCAAGAAACACAGAACAATGAAGAGAAGCCAACTATGTTCCAGTTACTGTCAAACACCCTTCCGTTGTTGAAGAAATCCCATAAGAGTTATTGGGAAAAGATGAAAGCCATCGTCCACGAGCTCCAGTTGCACTTTACCCCTCCAAGTCTCGAGTAAGAACATCATTTGCACTGCATGACGTTCCCTGTTTTTGTTTATTACATACTATGATGAATCCATTTTACTATGTTTGTATTGTTAGTTTTAGGGGCACAGGAAAAGGCCCAGCTGCAGCTGTTGGTGCGGGAGAGAAGGTGAAAGAAGCAGTGAAGGACAGCATCGGAACAAGTGAAGCCATCGCTAAAGAAACTGCGAAGTCTGCTGCAGAAGCTATCCACAGAACCACCGAGAAGCTCAAAGGGACTGCCCCTGACTCTGGTCAACAAGAATCTCGCGATGAGCTGTAAACTAAAATCCCACTAACCTATCTTATATCATAGATGTGTGTTTGTGTTTTGTTTTGCCATCTACCTGTATGATTGTAATAATAATGCTTGAAGTAAATTAGAATTTGTGTATTTGCAACATTCTTGTATTTCCATTATTTTATATAACAAGGATGACTGATAGTTAATCCATCAGATTGGCCCAGTCCCAATTCTATTGGGTCTACAGTGAGGATTAAGGACTATAGCCTCTCTTTCCTACGGGCTGGATTTTTAACAGCTCAGCCACCAAAAAAAGCCTAGAGTGTCAACTGGAAAAGTAAATCTTTCAAGCAGCTGACCGTTTTAGGCAACAAGATAAGCATAGTTGTAAGTATAGATTCATGTAGAAGAAGAAGATGAAGGTTGCAGGGTCCAAGCATTAGGAGCCATAAGGGGCATTTGATTATAGTAAAGCATGGATGGGGTGTCATGGTTGTGAACACCATCGTATGTAGTTATCACGTAACTCTTGTCATTTATGTCCCTTTCTATCCTCTTCTTCACATTGCATCCTCCACTTGAACATTTATAATAATTCCTGCATTACCCAACAATGTATTCCACATCTTCATCAACCAACAATACAATATGAAACATACACATACACCATATATGTATTTCACATCATCATCAACCAACAAATCAATCGGGGTTATATATATTTAACAAAAAATATACACATACACATTTTTTTAACTCATAAATCATAATCTTCTTGTTTATCGTCAAAAATAGGGATTTGAAATTTTCGAAATAGAATATCTCAAAATATAAGGTCTATTTTGAAAAGAAAGAGTATAATAAAGCCGAAGTACCAAGTAAAAGTAGATGCCTCTATATGCTCATGAACAGCTATTTCTACAATCCTATATATACTTTCATCTTTGACGACAAACGTATAATAATTGTTTAAAATTATCTGAAATATGTTGGCCTTAATAAAACTAAAAATATGACTCATTTGAAATATAGACTTGATCAAGTATTGATCTTGGACCAATCACGTGTTCAGAAATAGAGATAATTTATTTCAGAGTTAAATATTGTTTAAGTATTCTAAAATGAAAATTTAGATATGCATTTTTTTAAAGTTTTTAGTTTTATGTACTTAACTTCTTTAATTATTATATCATATCGAATATGACACGTCTTTCTGATATTTATGCATATATATATATATATATATATATTTGAGTAGTAGTGATGATTTGTAAGTTATCTGATTATATAAGTATTCATGTGAGTCATAAGATGAATAATTTATACATATATCTATAAATAATCGAATAGTTGCCGTATTGCCGTAGTTTATTTTTTATTTTTGCTTTACTTAGATGTGAAAGGACATGAGGACAAAAACACCTAAAATATTAATTATTCAGTTATTTTTTAATTCAATAAAATTTTATAATTTTATAATGATATGTTAATATCTAACTCTAATAATATATGAAATTATATATATTAAATATATGATGATTTTTCAAAGTAATTTAGAGAGATGTATAAAAGTGTACATACACATCAGTAATCACCTTACCCTACTCAGATTTTTATTTTTGTTAAACTGCTGGCATCCGAATCCTATATTTAATGCATATTTAAGAGAGAAAAAAGCAAGTTCAGATGACATAAAGATATATTCACAGCAATATTGAAATGTGAAAATTTTGATAGCAGCAAAGCATATTTTGCTCTGATGTGGTCCAGCACTCAGAACTGTGCTTTTAAATTTTGAGAAAAGCTATCGAGTTGGTCTTTTCACAGCTTCCACGGTTGTCCATGGTGTCTTAAACTAGGAACGAAGGTAGAATTTTATGCAATTTTAGTGTAGGTGGAGTGATGGATGCGTTTTCTACTTGAACGATGAATGCAAAACTAGCTTTGGTGTGGACAAACGCAGCAGCCCACAGTGTATGTATGTGGAGTGATGGATGCACCTTGTTGGGGCATGTTTGATGTGATGGGATTTATGATCAACTCTACACGGAGTGCAAAACCATGTGCGTCGGACGTGGTAGAAAGGGAAATAAAGTTATTTGTACTTCTCTTCTTTGATACAAAGAGGTATGTTTTCAAATAATACAAAAAAATTCATGCTTACTAATTAGCAAATTGCTGCAAATTGTTGAAGATTTAAACTATAATAATATCAAAATCCCACATGCTGCCTCATTTTATGATATAAAAAAACCAAATCCATTGTTTTTAGACAGATTTTCTGCATACTTAAATATAATTATTATTTCCATTTCAGCACGAGGAACAAGAAGAAGTTAATTATCAAGTTGAAAGTATTATATTTTTAATATAGATGTATACAAAGTTATGGGGTCCGCTTACTATTGAAACCATGATGATGAGATCCATCAGTGAAACTGAATAATTTCATTATCTTAATCATATATTTCATGCAATTAATAAGATAAAATCAGGAAACTACCTTGGGTTGGGGCTGTTCTTGATGGACTTTTTACCATATTTCCTCCATTTGTATCCATCATCGATCACGTCCATCTCCGACTTCATTCTAAACGCAACTCGAACCCCCAGGTCCGATTTGTTTTTCCCCACTCCATTTTTGCATTTTCTGCAATTTTTTAACCCAAAAAATCAATAAATACCTTAAACGAAGGGAGAAAAGATCCATTGAGCAGCTCGTAATATATATCACTTGCATGTTACTATTTTTGGAGGTTGCACCACTCAGTTCAGTAGCGGCAGCCATGTCTTTCTCCGTCGAAGCCATACTTTGCGGCGAGTAGGCATCGTCGTCGTCGAAGATGCTGTCATCGAGCATAAGATAATCGGAGAACTGGAAATCGGACATGGGATTGGGGGTTTCAGGGAAGAAGGTGTAATTAGGGTTAAAGTTAGGGTTTTGATGAGAAAAGTCCATTTTCTAAGGAAAAACTGGACTTTGGTCTTGGACAGTGTTGTAGGAAGGGGAGCTTGTTTGGCATAGCTGCAAACGATTTTATACATTTAATTTTAAATATCCTAAACAATATAATTCTTTTTCCAATTTTTAATTTTATGAGCTGCTGCTTCATCGACACTTCCTGGAGCGATGCAACGAAGGTTCTTTGGTGCTGCCACGTGGTATGATGACGTCATATGGGTGACTTGTGCATTTAACTTTATTGCGTTACAGTAAGGGACCGCTTGTTATGTATTACACAACTCGTTGCTTTTGGTAGGCGGGGAATTATTGGGTTTTTTTTCAGGGGATAAATAAAGGATCGTGTGTAAAACTTGATTGTGTCACGGACGCGAATTTGTTGACAAGGTCAGCTCATACCAGATTATTTGTGGGGTCACAATCAGCACAAGGCAGTCTACTTCTACCGTGGGTTAAGACCAACACCCATCAGGATGAGACAGACGCAACCCAAATGGCTCACGAGGACCACGTCGAGATCAAAGTGCACACAGCGCCTCACAGGGTCAATACATGCCCGCCCCAAACTACCTACAAGCACAGCCAACGCACGTCAAGGACTGTCAAGGGCTCTAGCCAGCACACAATGAGACACACTAGGGGTTGGGGCCAACGCACATCGGGTGTGCGCCTAGAACTGAGATGAGAGAACAAAGGGGTTCGCTTAGGGGTGAAGGCAGCGCATATCGAGGGTACACAGGGTCGAGACCTGCCCACATTGTGGGTGCACTAAGGGCCAAGGCCAACACCGACTTAGGGATTGTCCACCTAGCAAGGTCGGCCATTACTTGGAAAAACTAGGACAAGTAGTATAGTTCTTAGTTGAATAGGACTCAAATATTAGAGTTTTAACTAAAGAGTTTTACTTGTAGTTAAGCTAGGAGTAGTCATTGAATGTAAGGGAATTTCATTATAAAGGAGGTCTCCCCGAGCTCCCTTGGATATAGAGAGTTTTTGTGTGAATAAACTTACGCATCCGTGCCAAAAATTTCTTCCACATACGCTCATTTACATTTTTAATGTTTTTCCATCGTACTTATCGTCATAACAACATTAATCGAGGAGTTTAGGCTAACTTAGAAGCCAAGCGACCGAAAAAGGCATCTTAGGGTCGCACATATCGCTTAGCCGACAGTCTAGCCCCGTGACAAGTGGTATCAGAGTGAGGTTCGTTGTTGGATGAGATGGCTTCACAACGCAACGATGCAACGAGGTCCGAGGGAGTCGAGACCCGTAACACAGGAAAGACGAGAGACTCTTCAAAGGACATTATCACATTGTTCCAAGGTAAGATCGCTAAACCCGAAGACTCCGTACGGGAGGCTAAGGAGGTGTTGGATCAATTGGAATCAATCAACCTAGAAAAGTTAGGGTCCCTAGATCTAGAGAAGCTTGAAGCCTTAAAGAATATCCAAGAGGAAGTGCAGGTTACACTCAACGGATCAGATGCGAAGTGTTTCAAACACGATGATGCCTTGGAAGCCCAAATCCTGACCTTAACACAAGAGGTTGAAGAACTTAAAAACCAGGTTCCAGAACCGAGGTCAAGACCTGAAGTAAGAGATCGAACAACTCAAGACCGAGATGGCCTTGTACAAGGCTACCGTGGCTGGTAGCATGCTAACCAGCGCCCCCAAAGGCCGGGCCAAGGTCCCTAAACCAAAAAAGTTTAAAGGACTAGGTCGGCCAAAGACATTGAAAATGTAACCCCCCTCAAACCGATGCGGGTAACCCGATCCGATCTGGGGTGTCACATTAGGGCCACCGGAGCGACCCACTGTAAAAATATCGGAAAATTTGAAACTTTTATTAAAACATGTAACTCATAAAATGATTTATTAGTATGTAGAAATAAAATAGATTTTCAGACTCGTATATAAAACAAAATATAATTACATGCCCCCTAATCACATATACCATACTCTACAAGCAATGCCGGAAGAACTCCCTTACTGATGTCGATAGCTACACTGGTACGATTCTATTAACCTGAAAAGGTGAGTAATAGAATGAGGTTTGGAAATCTCAGTAATACAGAACTACCAGATGATGCTGAAGAACGTGTAGATACAGATAAACATATATTTCCTTATTGGTTCCGACATCTACATATTTGTATGTTGAACGGAGATCCTACTGATATTTCAGGTGGTAACAGACAATGAGCTTTTAGTTCAGAGAAATATTTTTGATGACTGAGTTCAGGAGATCATAATAGGTTATCTAGTGTGTTCCCGTAAAACCAGTAAAAAGATACAGATCTTTTAAAACATATTTTTTTTAAATTCAAAAATCCTAATAATCCCTCCAACCATTACACATCATAATGTGTAGGTTCCCCAGAACCGTACACCTAGCCGCACATCCAGTAAGACCCTGAGCACAAAGCCGATGAGCCTGCAGATATACTTCCTCCAACAATAATCCCCCCAAATAAAACATTTTTCTGTCAGTTAACAGAGATATTAGAAATCAAAACAAAATTCAGATCAGATATCAGAACAGAATCCATATAAGAAATCAGAACAGAATCCAGGTCAGGTATCAGAACATAATTCAAATCGAAAATCATATAAAACATTCATGTGATTAGGGAACACACCAGTGTTTACAGATATTATTCAGAGATATTGGATAATCTTATCATGCAGAGAAACACAGATCTTCAGTTTACTGATAGAATGTCGGAAGTTAGAATCACTATTAGAAGAGTTTATTAGCTGACAGAATCATCATTTATTCAGAATGTGATTTATCGGGATTATATCTTATTCATACATTTTTTGGAAGCTCTACGTAATTAGAAGGGTATTCAAAATCCTTTACATCTGAGTTACTTGTGTTTTCAGATATGACCAGAGTGATTTGAGCTGATAAGGGAGAATGAAGATTCAGGACCTTTACAATCTATGTCGATTGATCAGATTATCGAACAACTCCAGATGAATAGCTCCCAGAACTAATGCTTGTCGACTGGTCAATTCATTGTCCTTCCAGGGTATTTACTCTTTAATACCAAAAATTCTTATCCATAGATCATATTCGGAATCATTGCTGAATAAATCTTCCAATGGTTTTTATTTTATTTCCACGCTTCTACGATATCATTAAATGCTGACGTGCTTGATTTGAAGTTCATAACCCATAAGGAAATTACATCATGTAAGTTCATTAGCATTCCCAGACTCATCAAATTCACTTATTTAACCCTCAATCGTCGAGTTTACTTAGTTCACTTAGTAGTCAAGTCTATCCCGGTTACTTCAGAGTTTTCCAGAGTGATTCGAACATTTCTGAATTTCGATACATATTGTACTTCTGTTCAGTTCAATTTGGTCTTCGTAGTTGATTTGTCTAACAAATATTCACTTCTTAGTACCGAATGCGTTCTAGAGTTGAGTTTATCTGAGTACTTCCAGAATTATCATCAATCCAAACTTGAGGAGACGAATAAACATTCAAGTGATATTTATGTCATTCAGGTACTGACATATCATTAGGGTTGATCGACTCACTTAAGATGTGTTCCATAACTTTTAAGGGTAGTACAACACTCATGTTTATTTGGATTCCTTAATTAGTCTAAGACATTTACTTAGTCTAGGCCATAAGGGTATTTTAGTCATTTTGGTGTTCAATGTTAATCTAGTCATTTCAAAGCTTGAAGATACCCATTCATTCCTGGGCTTCGTGATACTCTTGATTCATTTCCATTCCAGGGGTATTTTGGTCATTTTACAAATCCAAGGTATTTCAATCCTTTCCTTCCGTCCGATCTTATTATTTAATTCAAACTTATCATATAGTACAATCCTTTCGAACAATTCTAACAAAAGAGCACCCTCGATAAATTATTCTTCAAGTATTTACTTATAACTCGGAGATTTCCAGGTCAAATGTCTTCTTAGATGTTACTAACGAATTATCAGAAATTTTCTATACACAAGTAGGATCTCAACAATTAAATCAGTAATTTATTGGTTTAAGTACAAATTCTCATGTTATTTTCTCATTCAGAGTTAACTTTGACTATTTTTACCTCTCAAGGGTATTTTTATAATTCCGTAATTTCACCTAACCGCTATTCTCATCCAAGTACCTTTGGCATTTAACCTTTAAATAATATAAATTATAATTTACATATCCAATACTGATTCATTTATCATTTAATCCCAAAACTTTATTTAATTTCAACCATCCTCCAATTTCTTATATTAGTTATCTGAGCCATATTCAATTACCAAATTTTTTTATCGTATTCGGATCGAGTGTAGAAATTAATTAACTACACATATGAGACCAAACATTAACTTATTCATGCATTTTCGATATCAATATGTTCTATAAAGCATAAAGAGGTAGTAATGTATACCTCGATTTTCGTGGCATACTGATCGACCATTTAAACTTCATTTGAACGCCCTCGATCTTGATATCAACGTCCAATAATTTCTCAGATACATAACAACAGAAATTTCATCAGAAACGGAGCTTAATTACGAGAAACAAATCGAATCAGTTGGTAAATCAATGAAAAAAGCTTATCGGGTTCGAATTTGGTGAAACATACTTCGGAATCGGACTCAGGACGTCGAAAAACATAAAATGTGACTTTTCAAAAACTTTGAATTTTTGGTTAAAGTCAACGGTCAATGGGTTGACTCGGTCAAAGTCAACGAGTTGAACTAGTGAGTTGACTCAGCTGAGTTAACTCAGTGTAAGTTGACTCAGTCAGGCAAGCGGGTCGGGTCAGCGGGTCAGCCCATTTCAAGCTGTACAGAGTTTCCCCACTCTTAGGGGTGACAAGTGCAGGCCGTACGGAGTTCAAAAAATTCCACAAAAATTTCTAAAATAATTTTAAGGGATTTTAAGACACTTACCAAGCTCGATTCATAATATTGAACGACGGAGAGCTCGATTCCAAAACATCAGAAACTTTAACTTCCTCACCCCTAACGTGTCGGCGATGACGGAGACAAGAAGAATACCAGTGGACTCAGAACGATGCAAGAAACACGATGGTACGGGAGGTGTCAAAAACGGGTAGGCAGATCGACCTGAATTGACAGAAAACCAATAGCGATCGAGTTAAAATCCATGATGCTTTCGGTTGATATTTACGACGAACGACGCCGATTCACAACGAGAGGTTTGAGGGGTTTTGTTCATCAGTCGACAAGGAGCATGATGGTGGTTTCAGATCGACGAACGGTGGCCGGACGGTAGATAAATCAGAGGTCAAAGGAGGGTCAACGGGGTAGGGAAATGGGGAAAAACATTCTACAGAAAATCGATATCTCGAGGGAGGAGGATTTTATTTTTCAACACATAAGAAAAATGTGTAAATTCAAGATTGGGTCCCTGAATTTCCTATACTTCCTAAAATGGTCTGCCAACTTTACGATTTTATAATTTAATCCTAAATTTTTCCAAAATACCAATTAAATTCAATACTTTATAATTTCTAAAATTTAGCCCATAAATGGGGTATTACAGAAAATTTTATGTGGAACATGGATTAATACTTCCGAGCCTTGGGCATCGAGAACGATATTGAAAATGTAAACAATGCTTTTGTTTACTTAATCGATCTAGCACCCTTATGGTGGCGATGTAAGTGCATCGAGAAGAAACAAGATGGTACCACCATTGGAACCTGGATAGAGTTCCAAGTTGAATTCAAGGAACAATTTTACCCTTATCATACCGAGAACGAGGCACGATCAAACCTAAGGTGACTCAGACAAGAAGGCTAACTAAGGGAACATGTTTGTCAATTCATCGAGATAAGCCTTCAAGTGCTTAGCCTAACCGAAGAAGATGGGTTCTTCATTTTCATTGACAGATTAAAACCATGGGCCAAAAATGAGTTGAAAAGAAGGGGTGTCAAATAATTGTCTAAAGCCTTGACAACTCTGAATCACTCATCGAACTTGGCATTAAGAAAACCAAGCCACCCAAATCAAAAGATGAGGGTCCTAGTAAGAGAAACCAAGATGAAGGCCAAGAACAAAGCCTATCAAGTGATGATGAGGAACCTACAAAAGGCAGATCCTATCGACACAACATATCAAAAGAGAATGGGAACATCCAATCGTTCCGCTGTTTCAATTGCCATGAGCAAGGACATTTCGCAAGGGATTGCCCCCAAACTGAAAAACTCACAGCCGTTACTGAAGAAGATGATGATTTAGATGAAGAAGTATGTAAACTTAGCTCAATTACAAGTGTTAAGCCGAGGGTAAGTTCTAAGCAACGAAAGGATCACTGATGGAGGGGACCGTAAAGGGTACAAAATTACCCACTTCAAGTCACACAAAATAAAAACCAGAAGCAACGATTAATGTACGTGAGCATCAACCTTGCTGGACAATCAAAAGTTACTCCGTGGATATCGAGATAACCGATTTATTCATATCAAAAAGAGTCACTGGCTATCTTGGGTTCAAAATTGAACCATCGAAGAGAGCAATCAAGACTGCCAACACTGAAGAAGTTCTGATCGTTGGAATGGCACGGAAGGTATAATTAAAGATTGGAGGATGGAAGGACAATTTAGGCTTCATGATAATCCCTATGGATGACTTTGATTTTGTCATCGGGTTGAACATCCTTATCCAGATCAAAGCCTCTATCATTCCCTATGCCAATGTATGAGCATTATGAGTTCCCAATGGCAAGTTAGTTTCTCGTTGATACAATATGATCAAGAAATGAACAAGACCTTAACATTCATTCAATATTTCAAGAATGCCCCAAATAATGTAAACACCACCTTGGGTACTACTTTTGAAGCTACAAGCAAAGTAATAAAGCAAACCTAACGACGAGGGCGTTGCTAGAACAGGTGAGGGAGAATGTCATGGGCTGTGAACTTGCGGTCAAGCTAGGCCCACACCAAATACCCATGGGGTCGCGACTAGCACAAGGCAGGTCAGTCCCACCGTGGGGCTGAGACCAACACCCATCAGGGCGCGATAGATGCAACTCAGGTAGCTCACAAGGACCACGTCGAGACCAAGGCATACACAACGCCTCATAGGGTCAAGACACGCCCACCCCAAATTACCTACAAGCACGGGAGATGCACATCAAGGTCTGCCAAGGGCTTTAGCCAGCACACAATGAGATACACTAGGGGTTGGGGCCAATGCACACTAGGTGTGTGCCTAGAATCGAGACAAGAGAACAAAGAGGGATGTTTAGGGGCGAGGGTAGCGCATATCGGGGGAACACAGGGCCGAGGCCTACGTACATTATGGGTGCACTGAGGGCCGAGGCTAGTACCAACTTAGGGCCTGTCCACCTAGCAAGGCCAACCATTACTTGGAAAAATAAGACAAGTGGCATAGTCCTTAGTTGAATATGGCTCAAATATTAGAGTTTTAACTAAAGTAAGAGTTTTACTTGTAGTTAAACAAGGAGTAATCATTGAATGTAAGGGGACTTCACTGTAAAGGGAGCCCTCCCCAGCTCTATTGGATATAGAGAGTTTTTGTGTGAATAAACTCAAGCATCCGTGCCAAACATTTCCTCCACATACGCTCATTTACGTTTTTCAATATTTTCACATTGTACTTATCGCCATAAAAAATCAACCGAGGAGTTTAGGCTGACTTAGAAGCCGACCGAGGTCGCACGGACCGGCTAGCCAACAGTATAACCCCGTGACAATTAGATTAAATTGATCTTGATCCTACTATATTTATAATGTGAATGAAGTTGGGTAATTTAATGGAAGATTTTATGAACAAATGTCATTAGGTTGTTAATGATGAAAGAGAAAATTAAAAATAATTTGTTTATATTATTGTTAATTTTTTATAATGTTTTTCTCTCGATCGTTTTGTCTGTTGTTATATGATTCGAGTATAATGTACTTGTATTTTTCTTCTGGGTGGTTCTAATGTGTTTGTCTTCATTAGATTCCATGCACTTGAAAGGCAATCAGTTGCATGGGTAGGTGAGGTGGTTTTGAGTGTTGTTTGACTTCTTTTCGAGCAAAATGGCTTTTTGTTGTTTGGTGTTCCTTTTTTGGAGCTTTGAGATTATAGAGTTGCTGGGAGGATGCTCTATCATTTCAGGTTGATCTTTGATTTTCATGATTCGATGGCGAAGATGAAAATCTTTTAGATTTGTACCATCTCCTCTAATGAATTTTCGTATTTGAAGAATGTAATCGTTTTTATATTTGGTTAAAATGCTAGCAGTTTTTAGATTCATGCTTTTTTTGTTGTTTTTGTGCTTGGTCTAAGCGTTTCGTGTTGCATTACTTTGTGTTTTACTTTGTAGGTGGTTTTTTTGTCTTTGGGCGGTTTAAGTGATTTTGTATTTTTTATGCAAACACATATTATTCTGTTGTGATTTTCATTCAATTATTAATTAAAATTTTTGACGAGGGAAAGAATATTATTGTTAATTTTAATGATGAGCAATTAAAATAAAAAAAAATATAATATTATGTATGATTTCAAAATATAAATATTTAAATGGTCAAAACAAAAAGAAAAACGGTTAAAGTGATTAAATAGATACTTTACCCTAAATATAATTTCATACATGATCACTTCTATTTGTTAGAAGTATATGTTATATATAATAATGAAATTAGCCCACGGTATTTATTAAAGTGATTATTTTGTCTTTTAATTTTTGGAGCATTTTAGTATCTAAGATTTAATTTAGAGTAAAAAGGCTTTTAAAGTTTCATCAAATAGTCATTTTAATCTTTCTTTTTTTAGCATTTTAGCCTTTGACGTTTCATTCTAAAATAAAATATTCTTTTATTTTAGAGCCTTAACTATTTGCTAATTAATAATTTTATATATAGAAAATTTTTTTACCTCAAAATAAAACGTTAAGAGATCAAAATATAAAAAAAAATTAAATCGGTTATTTAGTCAAATTTTACAAGTGATTTGATATTATATATTTTTTATTATTTTATGAATCTCATCAAACTATTTACAGAACCGTACATGAGTGATGGGTGGTAAACTGTTTGACCACTTGACCAAGTAAAATGGGAATAAGTCCATTCTTATAATTAAAAAACAATTTGTTAGGTATAAAGCAGTAAAAAAAAATGCCATGCGAAGGAAAATATACCATTGTAAAAATGGGAGTCATTATAATTTTATATCAAAATTGATATTTTATATGAAAATAGATAACTTTATGAGTAGGTTTAATAAACAAAATATAATATAATTAAATATTTAAAATTTTAAAATATTTAATACGAACCAATTGGTTAATTGGATGATTGTTATCCCTAAAGGTCCCAGATGTAATCACCAATAATTACAGAGTATTTGAGTATTCATTATTAAATAATTGTGATCATTTAGAATATATACTATCATTTATAATTATCATAGATTAATCAGAAAATTATTTATATTTATATTCATGAAAACTTAAAAATATCATACGTAAATATGTATTTTCAAATATATCTTATATGTATTGTACTTTTAATTTTGTATGTACTAAAAAATATTAGTGACTGACTTTTTTGGTCTAAGAGTGTGTTTTTTTTTTTTTTGAAGTGCTGGTCTAAGAGTTGAACGGTAGAATGTGTGATATTTCAATGATATTTAAAATGGATCACCGTTGAACAAGATTAGAGCTGAACCAATTAATTACAGATCCCACATGACAATGAAAATTTGTCTTGAAAAGTACTAACTGTTGGATTATTTTAATTAAAATAGGAAATTAAATTTCTCTATTAAGATGACTGTCACGATAAGAACTTATATATTTATTTAACTGTTACAACCTTTTCAATTTACAAAGCATTTAAGTTATAAATGAAATTAAGAGTGGAATTCATTGAGTGATTAGTAATTAAAGAGAATATGATTTTTTCTTGAAATTTTAAGTTCGAGTAATTGTATCTACATATTATCAATAATTAAAAATTATATAAATAAATATTATCTTATAATTACCTTAAATTATCTAAAAAAAATATTAAGAGCTATTTATCAAACAACATTCACCAATAAACATAATTGAACTTATTCCTCATGAATCAAATTTATTCCTTTTTTATTTGACAAAAATCCAACTGCTATTTATACAATAAGGTTAGAGTCATCATTTCAATGGTAGAAGATTTTAAAATTTTTAAGTTCGAGCAATTATATTATAAATTATGTATAAAAAAAATATGAATAGATAATGCATTATAATTATTTCAGATTATTTAAAAAAAATAAGGTCAAATCAGATCATAAGGTCAATGGAGCATGAGTTTCTAATGGGTCACACCAAGCCATCGCTTAAAGAGGCAGTAACAAGGAAATTCTGTGAAATTATATTAATGCACCATTTTCAATTTGCATGTTTTGTTGCCTTTGTCTTTGAATATTATAATATATTGTCTTTTCCAAATATATGATATTTATTTCGGTATTTAAATCGACAGAGAGACCTGGAACTGTCAACGAAGGATACAAGGAAGATTCATTTGGCAGCACTACCACAATTTGATAGATTTTTTAAAAATTTTCTTTTACCATTTTGCTGTTGTTTAGTTATTTTACTTTGGAGATTTGAGATTAAGATTATTTGGCTTTTGCTTTTACTTTGGTCAAATCACTCTTTAATGATAAAATATTTGCAGTTGCCCAGCAAGTTCCCATTCACAATTTTTTGTGGGTATTGTTTGATTTTTATTTTTATTTTTATTTTTTTCCCATTGGATTCACTTTATATTTACACACTTTTTTTTTGTTACATACACACTCTTTTCGATCACTTAAAATGTTATGTTAATTTTATTTGTTTTATACATCAAATTAAAAGTTTGGATCAATGTTTAATAACGACTTAACTAAGTTCTTAATTTGATATATTCTTCACAAAATAATATTTGAAGAATAATTTTATCCTCTTCTTGCCTTCTATCTTGATTCTTTCTTCTGCCTTCATTTTTCATCGTTGACAAAGCTCTCCGTGACCTACTTCATATACTTCCCATTTTCTAGGCCGGATCTTTGCATCTGAGATGCAATTTGAATTTATTTATATTAGTTCTTCATTTTACTATTGGTATCTATCCCATAAAATATTTGTGGATCCGACAGTACTGAGAAGCATAAAAAAGATAATTAACAGAGAACAAAATGAATTAAATCAATATATTCATTTCATAACTTAGTAACCTTGAGAAAATGTCAAAGAGATGAATCTTTTGGGAGCTTTGAACTCGCGTATTAAATCTCCATTTTTCGGTGTTCATTTCAGATGCTTTTCCATTGCTTCCAAATATATATATATAATTTATCTTTTGTTTTATCTTCTCAATCTTATCCTCGTGAATCATTTTCTTAGAAAAAATGCTTAAAGGTATACAATTACATGAGTAGATAGATATGGAAGAATTGCTTGGAATTTCATCAAAAGGAACAAGTCATTGAAAAGTCAGTAATGGAATCAAAATAACCTATCATCCAACATATTTACTTAAGTGGGAATTCACTGATTGTTGGACTCTCCCCACCCAGAAAAGCGCTTTCCTCGAATTTGTGTTTGTGCTCCTACCTACCCTCCATATAATATCTATACGTATAAGCTTATATCTATAGTTTAATTTTTTTTATATTATAGGTATTTTTATTTATTTTATGGTATAAGAATAATTATAAATGATATTTGAACATTTTTAAAAAATTATTATTTTTAATATCGAATTTGATTACAGTGCAATATTTTATTAAAGCACAAGTGGGATGCTTTTAGTTCCACAGTTATGATAGCAACATCAGGGTGGTTTCTTCATGTGGGCTGGTGGCGGCTAATCAAGTGAAACCGAAATAAAAGAAAATGGAGTTCAAATTGACTTATCACTGAAGGGGTTTCAAGTTTTTGCTGGAAGGGAACTACAAATCCATAAGCTATATACAAAGTTCCAAATTGTCAATTTCAGTGTCCATTAAAAAAAGGTGGAGAAATTACTTCAGCTGCATTAGCTAATAAAAGAAATAGTAACCTTATGAAATCACTTAGGGGGCGTTTGTATGGGGGAATGTGGGATTCCCATGGGAATGAAATCCACATTCCCCCGTTTGTTTAGTCAGGAATCTCATTCCCGATAATGTAAGATTACCAATAGTAGATTTTTAGGGCATATTGTCAGGAATGTCATTACCTCAATTTCCTTAGGTATTGTTGGATTACCGGCGTTTTGGACTAAAATGCCCTTAATTTTTTTCTCAAAAATATTCTTCTTCTGTCATTGAATAATAAAAATTCTACGAAGGTCAAATTACAAATTTATCCTTAAACTATTTTAGATTTACAAAAAAAATCTATAATTAAAATTTTATATGAAGTTCAGAGGTTAAAATAAAATTTTACCCTTTCATTAAACCTTTTTATATTTTCATTTTTGTAAAAAAATTATATAAATTTTATGAATTTAATTTTTTTTAAATAAAAATATATAAATATTTTTCAACTTGTTAAAATATATATATATATATATATATAATAAAGACAATTTAGTCAAATATACATTCCAATAGTCTTTTATTCCTTTAACCAAACACGGTAATCTTACATTCCTGTTAAACCAACCAAACACAAAATACAACATTCCCAGTAATTCTATATCCTGGTAATCTTACATTCCGTGAACCAAACGCACCCTAGATCTAGCACACAGAAGACTCGGCATCGCTTAAAGTGGAAAAAGTCTTCATAATAGTCAATGGGAATTAATGGGAAAAACATAAGATAGTTGCAATCACATCTTTGTCCATAATCTAGCACTTGAGAAAGTTTTTGATCCTAAAACTCCTAAAACGATTAAATATTGGTTTGATCCTAAAACATATTTTTTTTCCATAATAATTTACATTATTGATTTAACAAGAAATTCAAATTCAAGAAATGTTAAGTCAAAATAAATGATTATCTCGACGACAATACTAAATCATATTACTCCATGAAGTATTCGAACGTAAAACAAAATGATTTAACAACATTGAACCCAGATGAGATTCAAATCTAATGAATCAATGTTACAAATCCAACACATTACAAACTAATATACAACTTGTATGCATTAAAATGTTTACACATCCTCTTCATCTCTGTGTGAATCATTTGGAAATGATATCAAATATATAATTTGTATGTTTGTATTTTTTTATGTTATATGAATTTAAATTAGTAATTCAAGTTATATGAACTTTTATGTCATTAAATAATTGAATATATATATACATATATAGTTTTAATTTTATGGATTAAGTATTTCATTAATTTAGCCTAATGTTGTGTTATTATACTGTTTATTTGCAGGTTATAATTGTATAGTATCGACAAACTCCAAAAAAAACAAGATTGGATCGTCCAACAGTAAAAAAAAAGAACATTAATTTTCCGGGAAAAACTCAAATTAATTTCTGTCAATCATCCAGTCAAACACACGATTTTAATTCCCCTATAAAAGAAAAACATAATTTCCAGTCACAGATGCATGCACAGAGACAAGTTTTACAAGTCACAAAATTGTTTGCTGTTATATTGTGTCTGCGAGTGGGACAATGATCATTTGTAGCCATCAACATGTCCGTGATCAGGACAATTTTTTCCGTGCTAAAAGTTCCAAGAAACTGTGCCATTAATCGATATTTCCGAATTCTAAAACCCTCTCCTCATATCGACTTTGCAGCATGTTCGTTGAGAGGCCTATTAAAGTTAAAAAAAAGTGATTTACTTAAATTCTCGTATTGAAGATAAAGTGTTGGGATCTTGATGTTAATCGATCAATAAATATATGTAATATCTTATTTGGATTAATCTATCAATAAAATAGATACCGTTAATTAAAAAGAATATTTGGATTATGACAAGCTCACACCACTAGACTAGACGTTATCATAGTGGAAATAGCCTTACTCGTAATAGAATATAAAATGTTGTAATCGCCATTTTTTATCGTAGTATTATTATTATTATTATTAACAATAACCTAAAAAACATTATTATTAAATAAAAAATTTACAGAGCCCAAATCAACCAGAGCCCACACTGACTCATGTATAACTAGGGTTTCATCTTTTTTTTATCATGGCGCCGCCTCCCCACAGCCGTCAGATCTGAGTGATCTGACGGCCCAAATTGAAGGAAATCTAGGGTTTCCCAAACCCTATCATTAGCAACCCGCGCCGCTCGCCCTGAATCGTTGGATTTGGAATACACCATTAGGGTTTTCAAACCCTAGTGTGATAAGCTTCTAGCCGCCAACTCGCACCGCCGCCGCTTCCGCTGTTCTCGTCACCCAGCCACGCCGCTCATCGAGCCACCAAGCCGAGACAAGATCACACAAAATCCGGGCGCATTTAATACAACCCATGCGCGACCAAGTTCCCCGACCAGACCGTTCGTACGTGCCTCGTCGGAAACCACCAACAAACAAGCAAAAATAGAGTTTCCTTTTGTTTTTTGTGTTTTTACAATATGTAAATAAAAGGAAGAGATGTAAACAAATGGAAGGGGATATGAACAGGCAATAGAAAAACCCAAAAAATTTCCAACTATTGAACCAAGATTTTTCATTTTAGCAACCATTTCTTTTTGCATTCGAAAATAAAAAATAAAATAGAGAGGTTAATTTGTTACCTTTCCAAACGAGGTCTCGCAGGGTTGTAGTATTCGGTCGCCCAACCACCTCTGGTGGAGGTCGGAGCACGGAACTTGGCCAACTTATGGCAGTTTCGAAGGCTTAAGTGTCTCGGTTGGACAACAAAGAGGGTTAGAAGAACAAACAAGCAAGCTTTGGGGTTCGTTTAGGTTTCCCCGACGTTCGATAGCAACGGCCGAAGGGGGGATGGCCACTGAGACATGGTGGCCTGAGTGACGGGTTTTGATTTTCTAGAAACCACAGCCGTGCGTGGTGGGGGAGTTAGAAAGCAAACAAAAAAAAAACAAAAAAAAGGGGAATGGGGACTAGGGTTTACAACTTTACCTGAAATGATTAAAACGTGGTATATATATCCACTGTTTTGGGATAATCACGTTATAAATCCCTCATATTTAGCCGCATATTTACGTTTTAGTCACTGATCTTGTGCTTTTCTTCGTTGTCGCAAAGTCAAGGTCCTTGTACTACCATTTTTTTCATTTTTGTTTTCATTAGGTTTTGGATGATAAAATATAGGGTTAAATAACACTTGTAGACCCTATAAGTTAAGCATGTTTTGTAAAATGGTCACTCCCTGTAATTTTAAAACTTTAGGGAGAAACCCCCTCTTTATTTCCTCCATAGTCTGCTGTATATTTCCATTTAGTTCACTAGGAGCCCTTTTTCTAATTATTTTGATTTAGATAATATTGTTTTCGCTTGTTTATATCTTGGTCACTGTCTGTTCAAATTATTTGCATTTATATTCGATCTTACTATTCTGTTATTTATTTTATATTCGACATGTATGCATTCTTCTTTATTGATTTTATTTGGTTCTAAATTTTTATTATTTAATTTTATTTGTGTTATTAATTGCTAACTTTTTTATTTATTGCACCTAATTTCAATTGATCTTGTGATGACTCGATCCGATGTAATATCCACATTATGATCCAGACCTTTCTAACTATTTACATTTTTGACTTATAACTGCTAATCGTTAACTTGTGACTTTTATTTTTATTCCTAATACTACTAACTATTATTTTATTTTATTTTTATGCCACTAAACGCTAACTTTTATTTTATTTTTTACAATTGAACTATTGTATGATATTGCGGTGACATGTCCCGTGGTACGACCCACTTTATTAAGGTCCATATTAAAAATTAAAATAATAATTTCTTAACTTTATGTTTTTTTTATTTTATTTCAATATTTTAATTTTTAGCTATTATTGTTAGTCTGCCCTTTTATTTTTAATCATTTACATTACGATCTTCTAAAATTCCAAAATTTGTTATTATTATTATTATTATTGAGCTTCATATTTTGTTTAGTCTTTAATGTTATTTATGAATTTTATTTCATTTCCATTACAAATAATTTACTTTATTTGCCTGATTAGTCCTTATTTTTTTTATCATTTTAGTCCCCTTTGGATGTTGATTTCAATTTCAGTTATTTATTAATTTTCATTTCTAGTCTCTCATATTATCAATGATTTTAATGCAAGACAACCCTCGTAATTTCTCATCCGTGCATATCTGACCTTTAATTTAGGTTTTTCGACTTTTATGAACTAGACCCATGTTTTCTTATTTTGGTCCTTGTAATATTATGTGTATAGTATAACTGTCGAAACGATTTTTACTCGGTGGGGGCGAGATTTTGAAAATCACATCATTTTTAATTATTCTCTTTTCAATTGAATTTTTAATTAAAACAATGTGATTTTTAGAAAACCTCTTATTTCGAAAATTTGGAAATTCTTTTAAGATAAAAACATATGGTTCGAGGAGTCGCCACCAATCTTTGATTAGGGTGTGATTGGACACCCAAAAACGTTGTCATTTTATAAAAATTTAATTTTAATTAAAACGACAAATTTACGGTCTACGTTACCAAAATCCGGGTTCGGGAGTCGGTTACGCGTGGGGAAGGATTAGCACCCCCACAGCGCCCTAAATTGGTACCTAGTCGATTAATTAATGTCTTTGCAACGAAATTTACAAATTCAAATTTTACTTGGTTTACAATCCCTTAAAATAATAAAATGCGATATTTATGATATTCAAAAGCAACAAAACAAATTAAATTAGGATTACCAAACTATTAGAAAGATAAAGAGTGTTCGATTATTTAAAGATATCGAGACCAGATCTTTAGTTCAGTTCTAACGACCTTTTCTCGAAAAATTTAAATAGTCGAATATTTCCTTTTCTTTCGTTCCCAAATTTTACAGTGATAAATCCAAATTTAATTAGGCGTTACTGACGGGATATAATTCTAATTTAAAATTGCCAAAACAACTCTCTAGTAAGTTAGGAGAAGCCATTCCGACATTTTTAAATTAAAAGAGTATTACCCTTATTCCAATTAAGTGATTAGGTCGAGTTGCAAAAGAGGATAACATACAACGAGAAAAAAAATGATTATTCTATTAATAAAGAAATATTATAGATTCTAATGTAAAGTGACATATAGGAACACAAATTATATACATATATTTTTATACTATACAATACAAACTAGACGCGTACTAACGTATAATGCATAAACTTGACTTAAATACAACAATAGAAACAAAGCACGTCAAACTACCAATTTTAGAAAATACATGTACTTGTTAAAATAGGGACTATTTAATATTAAATAAAAGTTTATTATCTTAATTAGAAGCAAAATAATAATCAAAGTTAAAATACAATTATTACCAAGTTGAATAAATAAACTGAATTAAAACACAACACTAATATTGAATTAAACCCTAAACGCATAAATTGGATTAAAAAGAAACATGCAACGATTTATAGATTAAATGTCTGAACAACAGAAATTAAAAAACAAACATTTAGGACTAAAATTAAATACGCATTAAATATAAAGACCAAATTAGGAAACATCCAAAGACTCTATTTGAGGACTAAAACGTAGCTTGCAAAACAATGAAAGTCAAAAGTCTAAGAAAACATAAACTAAGTATATTACCACTCAGGACTCAAATGCAACATGCAGAACACGAGGGTCAAATGTTTAAAACAGAAAAGAGTAAATATACTAACACTTGGGACTGAAATTAAACTTGCGTAAAATATAAAGACCAAATTAGAA
This sequence comes from Hibiscus syriacus, assembly GCF_006381635.1. NCBI lineage: Eukaryota > Viridiplantae > Streptophyta > Magnoliopsida > Malvales > Malvaceae > Hibiscus > Hibiscus syriacus. The sequence continues at coordinate 2,116 of NW_024061929.1, read as the reverse complement.
CATAAAAACACAGATTTATGACTAAAATGAGTTACAAGTAAAACCTAAAATGACTCATAAAATGAACAAACCAAACGCCCAAAACGGATGCCCTGAACTGCTCAAACTATGTCGTTTTAGTAATCTTATATATTTAAATCTAGGGTAAAAATAGAACCCTAATTTCATTTGTTTACATTTCTCACTCCTACTCAGCCGCAATCCCTATTCTTCTCCCTCACCAAGGCGTCGTTCCTCTTATCCCCTATCTACTCTCTTCTCTGGTTCTCTCCCTTGATACGGACGCCGCCGAGAAACCCAAACCCAAAGGAGCCACGACCGTCGTACGTCGACGTCGCTTCCGCTCCGACCTCCAGACGACGAAGACCACCAAAGCCCAAAGCTAACTCACTCTCGTTTTTCTAACTATCCTCACTCTCTACCAAGGCCCCGACGACCACGACCAAAACTCACCTCGTCGAGATGAGAATCAACCGCCCCAAACTCTGCCTATGGCCACCAAGCCGAAACTAAGGCTCACTAAATCGACCCCTATTTTTATTTTCCTAGTTTTCTTCGAGACCAAAAATACACACCAACCAAGAATCTCTACTGAAAAATAAACGCAATAGAAAGATACCTCTCGGATGCTTTCCTTTTCTCTGAATTGTTCAGTCAATGCTCTCGATTTTTTGTTATTTTTGTTAAAAAATGGATGTAAGACAAAGGATAAATTGCTCTCTTTTTATTTATTCTTTAGGGAATCTATGATTACAAGAACGAAAGGGATCACTCCCTTTGATTACCACGAAAACCCCTCCCCTTTTGCGTTCGTATTTTGGTGATGGTTCCCCTTGTTTTTTATTTCCTATTTTCTCTGCTTGGATCTGCTCCGCCCCTTGTCTTTCTGGCCGAGCCCCTGTGTTGGTGAGCCTTTTTTCGGTTGTGGTCTCTGGTTATTTTTTTGCTGACCCCCTATGTTTTTTACATTACTTTCCACTCTAAAATCCAATGAGGAATCCCCCCACTGTTGGTATTTCTCGTTCTATTTTTATGGCCGATCCAACCCCCCGTGTGTGTTCTCCTTTTTTTCATTTTAATTCTGTTTCTTGTTTTGTGTGTTATCTGCCCTCTTTGTTTGCTCCTTAACAGATTTCGATGGTGCCAGAGCATGGGCATAAGCTGGGATCATGAGCACGAGTTGCTGCAATGGGAGTCACGGGCACGTCGATGGGAGCCAAGCCTTGTCTTCATGTGGGCAGCTCGATCGTGGTGCTTCACATGGGGTACACGGGCTGCTGCAGTGGGTGAGTGTTGCATGTGGGGGCTGGAATTCTGGGGTTGTGACAGCCCCAAGGGACTTTACATGAACTGCTTCTCGGTTGAGGCACTTCACGTGGGTATGGACAGCTGTAATTGAGGTGCTTCACGTGGGAGAGGCTCCTAACTGGGTTGGTGCTACCATTGGGTCAGACTTGGGCCTGCTATTGGGCTCCGGGTTTGATGATTTGTGGGCTCTTTGGTGGTAATTGGGCTTGTATTGCGTAAAGAGTGTATGTTGTAATAGGGACTCTAGACACTAAATTTGCATTTGAATTTTAATTTGTCTCCCGATCTCTAAAATGAAACATATACGATAAATCCAATTAAGCACTAAAGCTCCTCAATTTTCATATTAACCCCAAACACAAGCTTTCATTCATCAATGCCCCATTTCATTCGAACTAATGATTCATCGAGCACAAATGTCTTCAACTTAATCTTCAATTATCTTCAAATGGACTTAAAAGGCTCGGACAAAATTAGGGTATTACAACTACCCCTCTTTGCTCGTTGTTGTAAACACAAGAACGTAGCAAAGATGAAAATAACCTAATTTTGTTTGACCACAACTTCTACTTTCATTCTTCAGTCTTCTTACCTTCGCCTCCATCTCACGTGCACATGCCCTTATATTGATTGTTCAACTTTTTTGTAACCGAGAATCTTTGATTTCCTTCCACATCTGATGATCTGATGGTTTGCTCCAACACTCCTCTGAGAAGGCTTAAAATGGCTCGGATGACTTATATTGTACTTGGGCATTTTTGTCCAGTTCCATCTTCTTACTTTAAAATTTGATAAGAGATCTGCTCCA
>NW_024061928.1:0-66610 GCF_006381635.1 Hibiscus syriacus | reverse complement strand
ATTTAATCAAAAATTTCTTTTTTAATGTAACTCAAAATTTCAAAATTTCAACTTAATTCGAACGTAAACAAATAATTCTCATTGATTCGAATAACTTAAAATTAAAAAAATCAATTTTTTAAATTAAGTCGAATTTTGCTTACCTGTGCCTAAGCAGCTTAAGTAGTCGTAATAGTTCGCGGGAACAGATTTCTCAACGAAAACCACCTGTCGCCCTGCAATTAAACAATGTATTTGGTCCCCTACACCCTAAAGTTGTTCCGTCTCATCAAACCCTACATTTTAATGACATATAGTAATATAGAAAGGGAGACATCCTCTCATTTCAGCCTAATTAAATTGAGGTCTCGGTTTTCCAAACTCATGCACATGCCACACGCTCTCTCCATCATTAGGCAAGGACTTTGCCTTTTTTGTTGTCACAGCTTCATCCCATCATCGTCTTGAGTTGTAAGGCTTATGCCTTTTCCTCCTTTTTATGGATGCTTTTCACTCATAATCAAATAAACCCCCCCCCTTCATTGATGTTTTAAAACTTAAATCCATCAATTTAAAACTTAATTTATTTTTTATTGAATCAATTGACTATAGCTTTTATTTTTTTTTCATAATTTATAACCATTCATATAAACTTTAATTTTATATTATGATCTGATTCTGATAATTACATATTTTCTTTATATTTAATTCAAATACTTTTTTATTTTATTTCGTTTTTATAATCTAGAATATCTGGTTTTAGTCATCAGGTTGATTAATTATGACACAAAATGTGCTGACAGCTTTTTGGTACCATATTATAGGATATAAAGATGCAAAGTAGGAATAAAAGGGAATTGTATGATTTTGTTTAGCCGAAAGACATTGGTACACATTCATGTGGGTACTATATATATATATATATATATATATATTTCTTAAAACTATATAATAATAATAATAATACAATATATTGCAAGCTATGCTTGTTGCTATCAATTTCCAAAACACAGAATCTACCCATCCTCAATGTACGTAGAATTGGATTTGACTTGAAAACACATAACTACTTTATTATTATTGATATAAAATTATGATTATGCGTTAATTAATCGATCAATCTTTTATTGTGTTAGCAAAATTGGTGAAGTGAGGAAGTTTGATGATAAGTTTTTTTTATATATTTTATTTTTTAAAAATAATCTAAATCATGTTATAAATAATATAGACAAGATTGATTGAGTAAAGCACGTTGTATTAATTGGCTAAGGTCAAAATACAAAGCACAACACAAAGCAAGGGTAGGTTGTGTGGTGTTTATGAGGTGTTAGGGAGATGGATTTCAAGTTTACTTACCACTAATTATATTTGCATGTCAATCATTAATTATATATATCCTAATAGATCCCATCTACCTAATATTAGAGGGGATAAACTCCGTTTAACTCAAACAAATCATATTTTCCTTTTAATTTTATATAAGTTGATGATTTTTTTAAGAAAGAAAATTAATCAAGATATCGTCTCGTTAATGATTTAACAATTTAATATTAAAAAACAACATAAAAGATAATGATAAATTAAATTCTTTTTAAAATTTAATAACAAAATCGATACATAAATAAAACTTCAATGACAAATGAAATAAGTTATGTTTCGAAAGATAGTATCTTGCCATACCATAAATAAAAATTAAATATCTAATTGTATCATTAAAAATGTTAAATATCTACTTTTTTTTATTAATTTAAAGGTAATTACAAATTAATAACTGTTTGAAAAACTCTCAACTCATTTGACAATAGACACTAAAACACTTTTGATATACGTTGTGTTCAAATTTATAATAACAAACATCCCTTTAACGCTGAGATAACTTGATTTTATATTACATATCTAAATATAATAATTAAAAAATTAAATATCTTATAACACCCTTAAAAATCTAATTATAAATAAATAATTACACATTATGTCAAAATTAATTATAAAAAATTATATATACCAAGTGTTTTGTAATAAATAATGCATAAATGCCGCCTTTTATTTATTTATTAAGCAATAATAATGATAAAGAGTTGCCACAAGTTTTCTTGTATCATCGTCATCATCATTTCTATTTTTTCGATTATTAAGTCTTGCCCTCTACCTTTGCCTATGCTATGCACCCATCTTCATTCAAACCTTAGCTTTCATTTTCAACATTTATTCAGCTTTCTGTCTGTCTAGCTTCCTGTTCATTGCCAATTTGCCATCTCCATCTTCGAAACGACATCATTTCCATTTTATGTCTGCACTTCTTCCTTGGCATTCAGCAATGGCTCCTGCTCGCTCTCACATATTACTTGGTTCTCTCTGAAAAGTAAAAGGGTACGTTTTTCTTTAGCTCTGTTTGCTTCATTTCATATGCTTCTCACGTTAGATGGAATACCCCCAGAAGGAAACAGTCGAAGCACTATAAAATTGGAAGCTTTGAATTACTTACGGTTTCATGGGGAATGAACCCAGAAGCAAGTTCAGTTTTGGCTTTCTGGGGGTCTTAAACAACATTTTACAAACTTGAAAAAGAAAAGAACATTTAAAAAAATAAATCCTCTTTTAAATTTAGACAGAACTTTTGCTTAGATCATCATAAAAAATGATATTCTCCTTCTCTTACGAGATACAGCTTTATTTGCTTGCCAGTCCTTATGTCATTTGTTCTGCAAAATTGCTGTATATTATCCTTTCATACAAAGATATCTAGATACTAGTCTTATGAGAATTTGATCAAAATGGAGGACTAGATTCAGTGAAATCTCTGCATATCAATTAACAAAACAATGCTATGACTTGGGTCGATTCTTCTTGTAAATGTATGCTTTTTGTTTAGCCAAGTTTGATAAGGTTGAATAATCAATGTCTTCATTGATTGTTGACAATGAGTTTCTTTGTGGCTTTACAGAACATTATCCAAGCGCCTGATTTTCTTCAATGTAGGAGAAGACTGATTTTTGGGGTGATAAGTACATTCTTTGTAAATGAAATGATTTGGTAGATCAACTGGCTCCATGGGTGGCTTATTTCACTTTTTCGACTTCAACCAAGGCAACATGGCCAGAAAAATACTTGCACACAAGAGACACGTTGGCGGTAAATATCCTTCTTACATTATTCATGGGAAAAGTTATGTAGTATAACACTTTGGATTCAGAATTAGATATGTTTTGGTGGTTACTTCCATTCCGATTTTACAGATTTCAAAGTCAGGTTGTAAGGTTATTTTGTAATAACTTGACAGATTCTCACAGTAACAATGCTGTTAGGCAAAAGTTTAGTTTGTTTCTTAGCACTTAACTAGAGATTTCCTGAAGTGCTATTTCTGGTTCAAAGTCATCTCAAGGAAGTAATGCAAGAACAAACTCATGTGTTTTTTACCAGAAAAATGTTATTCTTCGTGGTTGAGATTATAATATACCAAGTTTTAAGGATTGCGAGGTCATTTTTGTATATTATCTTCTTCTTAATTGGTGAGAGGATATGTAACAAGAATGTCAATTCCTCCTAAATTCATTTCCACAGTGCGATTCACTAATGCCGTTGATTTTGTCGCTCTGCAGTTCTGGATGCTCCATGCAATAGGTTGGAGATGCAACTAGAAACTTCTCAGACCTACTGTGCCGTAGATGATCTGCCGGTAATTTTCCAATCAAATTCCTTGTCAATAGATATAAGATACATAGTAAATTTTTTAAACATCTTAGACTATGCTCTTTGTGTTGCATGAATCAGGTCTAACAATAGTGTCTAACTGGGTAGTCTTACGAATAACTGTGAAGAAGTTTTACTTCGAGTTCGGTTTTCTTTGTTTTCCAGTATTCTATTCTTTTAATATTGTGAGCCTTTGTCTTGGTTAAAATCTTTGATCATCTCAATGAAACACATGCATCTTTGATCATCCTTAATTAATCGCCCGTCTTAGTTGGGGCCAAACTGATTCTACAATGAGTTTTAACTCAAACTGAAAATAAAATTATCATCTAAATATTTCTTAGGAATCTGAATGCATTTCATGTGAATTTTCAGCATTCTCATCAAGTTGAAGAAGATTGGGCAGCAAAATACTATTGTCAAACTGAGACTTCAATGAAGAAACTAATAAATGATGAGATGTCCAGACAATCTAACACCAGACAAAACACACCTAGTATTGTCGCCCGACTTATGGGGATGGATGCATTGCCATTAGATACGAAACCCGTCGTACTTCAATCAATTGAGAAAAAGAATGATAACCAGCAAGTCAAGTTTTGTATGAAGGAAAAGAATTCAAAGGGCTCAGATGTGCATTTGGCTTCTGACTCAACTTACTCGAAGAAAATGGATGTTGACTCGGTTTATGGTAGTAAAGACAGAGATGCAGAGAGGTGGGGCACCAGCCAGAAGTATGGGAAGCCTAGGTTTCGTGAACATCCTCAAGAGGAAGAATTGCAGAAGTTTAAGAAAGAATTTGAGGCATGGCAAGCCTCCAGGCTTAGGGAATGTTCAAAAGTTGCTGGTGTTGGAAGCATTTCTCTGTCTCAAGAGAAACTTAGCAAGGAAAAAATATCACTTTATGCAGATTCTGAAAGAACAAAGCATGAGAAACCTTTGGAATCTAAGAGCTTTGCAGTTAAAGAAACTTTGCACGGAATGCGTTTGCATCATTACAGACATAAGTCAGCTGACTTTATACCAGAGCAAAAAGAATCACGAAGACGATACACAAGTAGGGATATTCAGCTACCTTCTATGATATGTTATAATGAGAAAGTTGATGCTGCCCCCACAAGAATAGTGATCTTAAAGCCTGGTCCTGAAAGAATTTATGACCGTGAAGAATCATGGACAGGTTCCTCTGACACATTTGATGAGAGAGCTAGTATAGAAGATTTCCTGGAGGAGGTAAAGGAACGACTAAAACTGGAACTGCAAGGTAAAACTCTTATAAAGAGTTCTGTGGTTAGAGGAAGTGAAATCGAGACCCCTTTCAGTAAAAAGCCATCCGATCCAGGGAAAATTGCTAAGCACATTGCAAAACATGGCAGAGAAAACGTCAGTAGGGATCTTGAAATGAATTTAGTTCGATCGGAATCAACCAAATCGTATAGAAGTTCAGTTCTGTTCAATGGACCAGGCTCCCCTGAGTTCAACAACAAAGATACAAGAAGATTCTTGTCAGAGAGACAAAAGAATGTTAAAAAACAAGAAACAGTGTTGGATATACCAGTAGTTTCCATTGGCAGCTCCAGAGCATCCATGTATGATAATGAAAGGGACAGGCTAAAGCAAATACAAGATATGCCAAAGTCCAGAAATGAGCAGAGCTACTGTGAAATTGTTAAAGATGAACAAGAAATGCAAACGAGATCTTTCAGGCATGGAGATGATGTTGAACTGCTAAATAGGGAACTGTTCTCAAGAAATCTGGTCAGGTCATTGTCAGCCCCCGTCTCGGGAACATCATTTGGAAAGCTGCTTTTAGAGGACCGCCATATTATAACCGGTGCTCAGATCAGGAGGAAGCATGAAGGCGTCGAAAATGTTCCAGTTAGTGTCGGAAAAAGGAAGAAAAAAAGGTTCAATTTGAAAGAGAGAGTTTCTAATATCAAGTATGGTTTGACACTTCGACGGAAGCTATTTGGAAGGAAGATTCAGTCAATGGTGGAAGCATATGGTGCACATGATGGTCCAGCAAAATACATCTTAAGTGGACCAAAAGTTATAAACTTCAGCGAGAGACATGTAAGGGCATGCATCCAGTTTTTTTTTTTTTTTTTTTTTTTAATTTTGAGTGGTCATGCTTCCAGTTTCTTGTTTCTAAAGTAAGAGGTCAGTTAGATACACTTCTCATTTTGTTTTGTAATTAATATATCTTTATTAGGAGAATTCGACTGAGGTGCCTCCCAGCCCGGCATCAGTTTGCTGCAGCACAAATGAAGAATTTTGGAGGCAAGTAGATTATCTCACCCCTATATCGACACCTGATGTGAATTTTGGAGAAGAAAATGCTGTACCACTGGTTTTCAAAGATATCAGTTCTAATTTGAATGGTATGGAGATTTCCCTTTAATACTAAAGCAGCATGTGTAAATTATGTTCTATGAAAAATTACAAAAGGGTTCCTTCTTCTGTTACTTGACCGCACAACTACATTACTCTTAATGAATCTGACATATATTAAGGTGTATAGGCATCATTCCAGTCCAATATGGCTTCTGTCCACATGATGAACAATTGTGTTGATATTAATGCAATTTATGAAAACATTTTATTTATTTATTGATTACCAGAGCTGCGGAGGCAACTTAATGAACTTGAGTCTGACGGGGCAGACGACATATCAGTCGAACAGGACTCTAGTGAATCTGAAATGGGAGATCTAGAGGACCAAGCAGAAGGCTATGTCAGAGACTTGCTTGTTGCTTCTGGTTTGTTTGATGGATCATATGACAAATCCTTATCTAGGTGGGACACATTAGCGAAGCCTATCGATGACTCGGTCTTCGAACAAGTGGAAGAATCATATATAAAATCAGGCAAAGAGAACGACAGCTCTAGAAACAACGAGAACGAGAAGGTAGATCGAAAGGTGTTACTTGATTTGTTGAATGAAGCACTCTCAACAATATTAGGGCCACCGGTTGCCATGTCTCGGTTCAGGAGAAAGCTTCTCAGTTCCTCCATATTGCCACCTCCACGAGGAAGGAAGTTGCTGAATTCTGTGTGGGAAATTATCCAAACCAATTTATATCCTCCAAATGATGGCTGCCACTACTCGCTCGATAGCATGGTGGGCCGGGATTTACGTTCAACCCCTTGGTCCGGCTTGATAGACGATGAAACTAATGTTTTGGGAAGAGAGGTGGCATGCCACGTTATCGGAGACCTGGTTGAGGAAATTGTGAAAGGCATGCATTCATGAGTTTTTGGCTGCAGCCATATAAATATTATTTGCCGGTAAAGGTGAATATTAACGGGAGATGCCCAGTTCCATGTGCATATATTTGCCAGGTTTGCGACATATAGGTTGACTCACATCCATCCCCTGTATCAATGGGGGATGCAGCTGCCACTCCTATGGGGGATGCAGCTGCCACTCCTATGGGGGATGCAGCTTGTTCCTAAGATGACGAGTACATGAAATTCAAATCTACTTAGATTAATTATTTATTTTTTAAGTTGTATCTACCATAAAATTTTATTTATATATACTCGTATAGAAATTTGATATAATTACTATATATATTCATCTTAAAAAAATATGTTTAGATCTTACTTATCCGGACAGATAACAATGATGTATGGTAAGAAGTCTCGTATTTTGGTTCTGACAGAATGTCATACACTAGCAGTTAACAATCTGTTGTCCTTTTAGTTTTAGTTCTTTCTTTCTGCATGTTTCTTACCTATAATACCGACAGCTAGCTGCATCAGCAAGCCGTCAGTCCTATGATTTTATAAATTTCTTTCTATTCTTCAGTTCCATCAACATTTATCAAATTCTGGTATACAGATAATACTACAAAACAAACAGAGTAGTATTTTAATAAATACCATGAACCCAAGCCACAAGGCGCATGTTGCTGCTACCATACGCATACAAGGCGCACTAAGCACCAGGTTGCATTAACCAATAGCATTAGACACCCCAACATTAAATAAGTCTACTAGTGTGGACTGTAGCTTGTTTGTTTACACTTTATCTGTCGGTTTGCCCATTTCCTACTACTAATACTTCCACTTCTCAAAACTTCTCTCTCTCCCAATTCTTCCGCAAGAGACAGAAAGAATTTAAGATAAAGAGATTTGAGTGTACCGAGTTGCCGGAGATGAGTGAAAATTAAGATGATGATAATTGAATGGGATCAGCAGCAGCAGCAAGACAGTCAACCCCAAAACCAGAGGGAAGAAAATGGGAATGGAGTAATATATGTCAACGCGATGACCGATGAGCAGCTGGAGACTCTCCTCAAGCAGATTGCTGTTTATGCCTCCATCTGCGAGCAGCTGGTCGAGATGCACAAGAACCTCACTGCCCACCAAAACCTTACAGGTTTTTCCCTTATGCCCTTGATTTTCTCTTCCTTTTTGTTATCTACCTTGGATCTACATCAAACTTGTGAATTCCCCTCTGTTTCCCACATCTTTTTGTCTATCATTGTTCCACTTTCTCAAGGGTTGAGGTTCTTGCTTTTATCTTTTTTTTTGTATACAAATTAACAGTGCTCTGATTTCATTAGGGCGGTTCACTTGTCTGCTCTCTTCTTGTTGCAAAATAAGTTAAACAAAGGACCAATTCATCATTGAGGAATAGATAATATCTAAGGTAAACTGCACGTTTAATATTTCAACTATCACTTTTGATCACTTAATTATTATTTTTTTTAAATCATACCAAATGTTATGTTTCCGTAGGGATGAAAAAAAAATTCGAACCCGACAGAAAAAATCGAAAACCAAATTAAACGGGTCAGGTTCGAGGATGATAAACGGGGACGGAAAACCGTTTATGTTAAACGGGGACGGATTTGGTAATCCCGCCCCGATTACCCGATTACAAGGCCTGATACTCGGCCCGATAAATATTAAAAATAATTATATATATATAATATTAATAAATTTAATTTAAATTAATATATATATATATATATAATATTTATATATTTAATTTAAATATATATATCCGACCCACCATTAAATAACTGTTTATGCTAAACATAGATATCCGTTTTCCCGCGATTTTTCCCGATTACCCGATGGAGATCCCCTTTTAAATCCCCGCAGGTTTTTAAGCGGGAATGGGTACGAATTTTTTAAACGGGGACGGGGACAGGGGACCAATACCCGGCCCGAACCCAGCTCATTGCCATCCCTATGTTTTCGTTTTATTTTGATCACCCACCACTGAAAATTTAACAAAATTGTTAATGTAATATATATATTTTTTTATTTTTTTCAATGAAGACGTAAAATTATCTTATGATGATACATTATCATTACTGTTAATCTTTTAACGGTAGATTATGAAAATAAAATCAAAACGTAATAATTGAAGTATTAAACATGTGTTTTACCCTAACATCTAATAAATCCCACCTTTCCTTTGTTCGTAAGAAATTCACCTAACTTTAGGTGCCAGCCTTCTGAGAAAAAAAAAGTAACAAAATCAGAAGAATGATTTGTACAAAAGTATAGGTGGAAGCCATTAATGCAAATACCCCATGACTATAATTTATTTCACTAGTCTGAACCTTTTCCAATGTGGATGGACATAGTCATTATGTAACACTCAACTCAATGTAGGGTACTGAAGAACTCTTCTTTTGGGCAGGTGGGAGGCTGGGAAATCTGTATTGTGACCCTTTAATGACAGCCGGCGGGCACAAAATCAGTGCCAGACAGCGGTGGACACCAACAGCCCTGCAGCTTCAGATTCTGGAACGCATATTCCATGAGGGGACCGGAACTCCAAGCAAGCAAAAGATCAAGGAGATATCTTCAGAACTAAGCCAAAACGGCCAAATTTCTGAAACCAATGTGTATAACTGGTTTCAAAACAGACGAGCTAGGTCTAAAAGGAAGCAAGTGGTGGCTGTATCCTCCAACAACAATGCAGCCGAATCGGAGGTGGAAACCAAAGTTGAGTCGCCGAAGACAAAGCCGGAGAATCTTCTGGTCTCTCAGGCTGAACAAGATGTGTGCTTTCAGAACCGAGAAATAAGCTCTCAGCTGAATCACTTGGGAGGGAGTTACCATTTTTATGAGCAGCATGCATGGCAGGGTGAGTGAGATTTGACATAGCAAAGCTATTACATACACTGAACATGAGATGGAGCGGTGGTTTTGGTATCTTTCTGATTACTTGTTAATATTGAACAACTCCTTTAATGAGTTTGGTCACTTCCAATAGGTTTATACAGATTTTATCAACCGTCGGATATGATAGTGAAGAAAGTAACATAGTCTAAGATAATAGTTTAGTATTTTCCTCTCATTCAAATGAATTAACAAAATAAAATAAGAAAATATAAGCAATTATTAATATATTTAATACATTAAATATTACAAAATTAAATTATTAAAAAATGATTTAAGGACTATATTAAATGTAAGAAAAGTTCATAGATCATATTGATTTTTTTAAAAAAATTGAGGGTTTTAGATACTATTAAATCAAAAAGTTTTTGTTACAAAGATTTAAACTCCTTTAGGTGAAGTTAAAAAATCTAATTATCGTGTTTTCTAATTTTTCAAAAATTTAAAATAATTTTAATAAAAATATTATATATATTTTTAATTTTTTTTAATTTTCATTTTTTTTTATTTTTTTCTAAAAACATTTTCTAATTTTATAGTGAAACAAATTTTCTTCGGCATTTTATACTTTCTAAAAATATGAAAAATAAAAATAATCTATATTTTTAGAACCAAACATATCCTAAAATTTTTAAAAAAAATCTCTCATAGTCTAATTGTAAAACAAAATTATACAATCTAAGGTCAAAATTTCATTTTATTCATTTTTAGTACTATAAATTTTATTTTAATTAAATTAAATAAAATTGATAAATCTATTAAATTTATACTTTTTTGTCGATGGATTTAAGGCTTTTTTCCCGAAAAATCATCCTTACACTATAATATTCCCGATCAGGTACTGTTCAGATTATATTTCTCGATTTAACACCTTTTGTAGAAAGGCACGCCCCCTGAAGCGTGCTTTATGCTGATATGACGCCACGTGAGGTAAGGCGCGCCCCCTGAAGCGCGCCTTATGCTGAGTTGGACACACGTGGCTAAAGCGCGGCCCTGAAGCGCACCTTACGCCACGTAGGGCTATAGCGCGGGGCAGGGGCCGCGCTTTTCAATTATCACATACTCAATTATTATACATGCATAATACAAGGCGCGGTGCAGGTACCGCGCCTTGTATAATTATTGTTCATTTTCTCGGCTATAAATACCCTTCCCCCGGTAACTCCTCACATCTCCTCTCAACAGAAAAAAATCAATACAATAATCCGACAATCTTCTCATATTTGATTCAAAAGTTCGTGCGATTTTTCGTTATAAGGTAATTTTGTTATAATTTTTTTTATTATACTTATTGTTTATTATGATTATTTGAAAAAATTATTATACTAATTGTTTTTAATTAATTTCTGTATTTGTAAAATTGGAAAGCTGGAGCATACGTCGAAATATTTTTACGGTGCATGTAATAATATAAAATTATATTTTTAAATTATTTACGTTTATGTGTAAAAATTTTATTGTATTATATTTTCGTTCATATATTATTTATTTAATAAGGTTTGTTTCAGTTTTTTTGTAGATATAATATTGTCGCACTTTTAAACTCTAAGAATGACGCGACTTTCAACTATTGTTTATTATGATGAAGAAATTCGAGAAGATGAAACCGACGTTGTTTTCGTATCAAATGAGCGTGTTAAAATATCATTCAAGAGAAACATAACTCTTGAGGAGCTGATAACGAAGTTTTCGAGGAAGGTTGATGTTGGAAGTAGTAGAAGAATGTCGTCGTTGCAGTACAAATTTCCAACATCATTGTTGCCATTAACTTATACAACATTCGAACTTTCGAACAATAATGATGTTGAAATGATGGTTGAATCTCAAAGTAATTATTCAGACGTCGATATTGAGATGTATGCAAAGTTTGTTCAAGTGCGTGTTGTTCGGGGTCAGTCATTAAGCTCCCACTATGGGTTGTCTGAACAAGTTGACAGTTCGACTACAGTAATGTGTAATGATTTTAATACCATAATGGGGAGACATTCATTCGCAACTCCTTACGATATGTATCGAGGAGGGTCCATGAATAATCCGTATGGCAACACCACGTCCAGTTCAAGGGGAAGACATTCATCTACAAATTTCTTTGACCTTAATATGGAGATGTCATCGACGCAACAATCTGTGCAGTTTCCATTTGACATGATGGCTTCAAGCTCCAGGGGGAGGCATTCGATTGCGAGCTTTTTCGATCTCAATGTCGATATGGCTTCTAGTTCAAGGGGAAGGCGTGGAAGTAGTAGGTTCTTCGACCTAAATGTTGAGAGCATGGAGGAACCATCATCTCTACCAGAAGAACCGCTTCGTGAGCCTGGTGCGGATGGTGTTGAGACTGGACTATTCGTGACCATAGAAGTAGTAGGTTCTTCGACCTAAATGTGGACCGCACTTCATCATATGACGCGTCCTCACTCAACTCTCGAAAATTGGCACCTAACCAATATAACGGTATCCGACCACTGTTAAAACTTTACGGGACACGTCCTAGATTATCCCGACACAAAGTAGTCCAGGAACTCTGAGCGATCCCCGATATCACATCTCCATCTACCGAAAGCCCTAGGTGCATAGAAACATCCTCAAGCGTAATTGTGCACTCTCCGCACGGAAGATGGAATGTGTGGGTCTCCGGCCTCTACCGCTCCACTAAGGCAGCAATCAGGTCTGGTTCTATCTTACAATGACCCTCATATCTACCTATGTAACCGAATCCAACCTCTGCTAAATACGACCAGACACGGTTAGGTATCGCTAACTTAATGTTCCTAATAAAAGGATCTAATATATGATCTCTATCCTAAAATATAAATAATTACAAAAATTAATTCTTAAACTAATAATCATGCATTAAATAAATCAACAAATTATTACTAATAATTTAAATTAAATTAAAACGTTAAAATGTTACCGTATTAGCAAAGTGTCGAGATATATGATTTACATCTAAGCGAAGTAGGTCGTCTTCCATTTTATATCTGCAAAAAAAAATTTAATTAAATAAAATATTAAAAAATTTAAATTTAAATAAATTACTAACAAAATACTAAATATAATAAAATATACCTTATAAAGAATATAAGAGAGTATTTCAGAGAATTTGAGAGGATTTGGTGTGATGAAAGTGATTGTAAATGTGGGTATTTATAGGGAGGGATGGGATGTGAACGAGTTGGGGTAGGTGGGTAATTAAAGGTAAAGTGTGCCGCAGGGGGCGCGACTTTCTGACGCGTGTCATTATTTCAAAAAGGCGCGACCCTTGCCCGCGCTATAGCCCTACGTGGCGTAAGACATTCCCCAGGGGCCGCGCTTTAGCTACGTATGTTCAACTCAGCATAAGGCGCGCTTCAGAGACGCCTTACCCACGTGGTTTCATATCAGCGTAAAGCGTACTGCAACGACGCGTCTTTCTGTAAATGATTTTAAATTAAAAATATATTTTAAACAGTGCCTGATAAAAATATTATAGGATAAGAGTGATTTTTCGAGAAAAAAATCTGATTTAATTTAAATTAAATCTAATCTTTTATGGTATATAGAAAATTTAATGATATTGACGACGGAGATTTTACTTCGTTTTGCAGATATATAGATAATTAATACACTAAAATGTTTTTTTAAAAGATAAAAAAAAGGAGATCCTCTTTTATTTTTTCTTTTACCACAGCTCTAAGGTTTGGCTCCTCCCGCCACTATCATCCCTCCAGCCATCGTAGCCGGGAGCTCACAGTCGACGTATTATAGGACCTCTTTACAGTCTGAAGAATTGATTTAATTGGAAACCGTTTAAGTTTGTCTTTCGTTTTTCAAGGTTTGAACATCTTCTTTCCCAAAAAAAAAAAACGGATGGGGAGGATCTCAATGGCTTACATACACGAAGGTGAATGGCCTCCTGGGTCAGTTGATATTCACGTCGTCAAAAAGAGTCTTCGAAAGGCTGTATTTGTAGCTATGCTTCTTCTACCATTTGCCTGCATTTTCCTCTCTTTCAAGGTATGCACTCTGGACTGTCAATTTATTCTTAATATTCGTCCTATTTTAGTTACATGTTCTTATGTTTAGGAATCAATTCACTGCCCCTTCTCTTTTGTACTATGACTATGAGTTATTGGGGAAGTAAGGAATTGCCAATCATGAATTATGGGAACTTTAACTTCTTCCTCTCTTTTTCCCCCCCAGTGTTAAAACAGGTTTTCTACCTGAAGAGCAATATTCTGGAAATTAACTCCCTTTATCTGGTTTTGGCATTTCATACATTGAGTGGATTTATATAACAGGAAATTTCATCCACTCTTATTTTGTGGAGAATGCTGCTAAGTGGACACTTTGTCATATTATTATTATTGGTTTGGAACCCTGTTCACAAAGGTGAGAGTCTTTTCAACTGGTTGCCTTTGTTATCCGATGTGTTATTTTTCTTCAATTCAGCAAGTTTTTTAATCCATCCGATGTGTTATTTTTCTTCAATTCAGCAAGTTTTTAAATCCTTTTTCTCAAGTTTTTTATTTTTAAGCTTTTAGAGTCTGTCATCATAATGCCAGCCTTTGGAGTTCAGCTTGAAACTCACTATGCAAGGTAACATACTAAAACTTCTACTTCTCTGATAATGAATGTTAAATACCCATGTAGCGACATGTTCTACAGTATACCATCAATCATATGATTTTCCGGACTTGATTTTCAAACTTCCTCTTTTAATCATATAATAAGATTGTATGTAAGAAGGGGAAATGTCTGTTGTCACTCTGTTTCATAATTGATGATCTAGGGTGTTATTCAGTATTAGGGCTTAATTGTTCTTCCATCCAATTTTAGCATTTCGCATTGCACTGTCCTGGAGTTGCTAGTGGTTCTCAGGCATTTCTAGCTTTCCCTCAATAGACTTGCTCATTCTTCTTTCTTATGTTTTATCAATATTCATAAATAAATCCTTGAGAAATTTTTGTTCACGAACTTTTGCAAAATAGTAGTTGTAATAGCACCATAACCAATGTTATCATTTCATCTTCTTTTTTTTGTTTACTTTGCTGTAGTGGAAGAATCATCCGCAGATTTATTCCAGCCGGAGAGATTTTGAAACCTGTATTATTAGAATGTGTAACCCCAGTAACTTGTTATTGGAGCCTCTCTTTACTTGTGCGTGGGAAGGAAGAGCTGGTGTTGGTGTTCAAGGTAAAACAACTGAATTTCATTCTTTGTTACTTCCTTTGGAAAATATGGGTTTGGGGTTGGGGGGAATATATGCTGCTGCTATATCTAAACAGGATAGAAAATCACTTATTGTAATGATATCAAGTAATATGAGAATTGTGTAGGGGTGTGTGTGTGTGGTCATATAGCTAATATAGCAGTTTCCGGTTTAATTGAGGCATGAAGCTTGGTTGTGTGAAGGAGCTACACCCTCCGATGAAGATGTTGCTTCCTGTATGGAAGGCCTTGTGTGCTAGCATGGAGAACAGAGAAAGTCGAATCACATGTGGGGAAGGTGAAGATGGTTGATTTCAAGGCCGTGAAAGTACAAAAAGAATTATATTGTAACACATCAATTAGCAAAGAGTACATCTGGATTGCTTGCTGCAAGTGTAGAGAAAGAGGAAAATGCATTCTCATTAGAGTTAAAACAAACTAGTCCATTCTTGTAGAAGAGGATGAGCATTAAGAGATTATCAGCAAGTTGTCTGTTGCAAAAGGAAACAAACTGTGGATGACCTTTCCAACTCAATCAAACAAGATACCATATGCTTTTGTCCGTCTGTTGTGTCCCCCCTGGTTTGTTTCATTTAATATCCAAATGGGTTGTAGGTTTAGGGTTTACTATACCATTTGCAAACAGGGAAATTGTTTGAGAATTCAACCAGGAATGATAACCGTGTTCACTTCTTTCAGAGTGAGAGAATAACATTCTGCCGTTGAGGCCGATACATGTATACATGGATGGAAAAATGGTCGGTTTAATTTTTCAGTATGGCATGATTGTATGCTCAGGTTAAACAAGAGTCCTGAACCTTAAGATCTTATGCCTTCTTCACAAGGCACCGAGAAAACGATTAGAACCTGCCACATCAAAGTAGCAACGGATATGATTCTAATTGCACTTTGGGATGAGAGAGATTGAGCGAGAGGCCAGCATTTTAATCCTTAAAGCAAACACCCAAGAACAATGCTCGTAGAAGAATTACAAATATAGTATAATGGCTGCAATATTTCTTTTTGTGCTATTTGCTGTAAAGATAAATAGAATAATATTCAGTTGATTACTATTTACAATAACCCTATGAGTTTAGAATACATCAAAGGGAAAAAAAGAGAAAAGCTAAGGATCGTAGCAGGATGCATTGTTGATGATCCATCTGTGTCAGCTAGCAATTTATATATTTTTGAATAGTCTAGGGTGATTACAACGTGCATATACCTTGTAGACACAACTGCAATTCAATACTTCTAAGGAGAACAACATTCTTTCATACCATTGAGTTCACCCAATGGCTTCTAGCTAGCAACATATCATAAATACAAACTAAGGGTTAGAAATTAAATACCTTTACCAAGTGAAAGGGAAAGCAGAAGTAGGATGTAAATGTTCTAAAAAGAAACAAACCATGTATTACCTGGTGAAGAAATTCCAAGAGATCAACATTTGACACCTAAAAATGCAAGGGTATCTGCATGTTATCCACATAAAACTTCATTGACATAGAAGTTCAACTGAGCACAAAAGGCAAACTTGAATTTGCATGATAAGCAAACAAGGACATGGAAAGTATTTGCAGGGATGAGTATCCAACTTTTCCTTCAAAATATGATAAAAACGGATAATTTTAACGACTTTCCCAACAGAGTCAGACATACATCTTTTAACAAATTGTGCAGTAACCGATGCCCCATCTCTGGCAGGATCTGTTATTTAACAACTAATAAGTTAAACCTAGAAATCACACAGCACCAGCTTCATAACATCAAACTAGGCATACCATCTCTTTCTCTGTATCCAAATAGGTGACCAGCTTCCCTTCCCTTCACCGGATAAGACCTCGTTTTTGACATCAAATTAGTAGCGAAAATCCCAACTTCCACAAATTTGAACTTCAGAATACTTTTACCTTGTGACAAAGTTCTTCTAGTTTTA
The DNA here is from genome assembly GCF_006381635.1 of Hibiscus syriacus. Lineage (NCBI taxonomy): Eukaryota > Viridiplantae > Streptophyta > Magnoliopsida > Malvales > Malvaceae > Hibiscus > Hibiscus syriacus. The sequence goes on along the minus strand of NW_024061928.1, from coordinate 49,668 downwards.
TTCTTTCATCTGCAGCATGCTGCAAAAGAGAACAATAACTAGAGTTAATCATAATGCCAAAAATTTCAACAGCATTTATGTGAGTCTGCATGTTGATGTTATTATTTATGTCCGAATCAGCATATCAGATATCTTGCATTTGTTCTTTGTTGTTGGGAACAGATCAGCATATCACCTTAGATACAATGCTTTTTTACTTACTAAATCTTCCACCTGTTTAATAGTGATCATATAATCTTTTTATGTTAGAAATATCACAAGTGAAATATTTTATCAATGCTATTAATTGAAATTCAATTATTAAATCAAAAATAGTTGTAGACTAAATTCCAGGGATTAAATTTTAAAAGTTATAGAGTATAGGGACTAGAAAAAGAATAAACCATAAATACATTAGCATAGTAATTAGTAAGACGACACAAGATCTTCGTTTTCACTCTTCCTTGGACCCTCTTCTTCAAAACTAACACCAATGTATGCATACCCATATATATTAATTTAATATAAAATAAATATCAACCAACAACAAAAACCCTAATTTCCTTCCTCTCAAATCTCTTAAATCATCTTTCTGCAATCCAATCCAAACCCCAGGCGTAAATGATCAGGTATTGAATCCAAAATCCATCCTTTTCTTCTTTTGGAATTCACTCTGTTGTCATTTGCATTCCATAATTCCATTCAATCTAAGCTTCTGCGTTGCATTCTGGCTTCACGTTCCTGTAGTCCTCTCTTTTTTCTGTTATCGATCGCCCTATTTTTTTACGTTTGAATTTTCGTGCTCTCATTCGTACCATCTGTTTCCCGTGTGATCTTTAAACTTGACAATTCATTTTTCATTGCATAATGATCTTTTTGTTGACTTCCTGTCTTTGTTGTTCTTTTGATTTTAATCGGAAGCTCTTATATAACCGAATTTGCCGGTAGGGTTTTCAAATTTTCCTTCTTTGTGTCATTTATAGCACGTGAAGGCTCTTTCAATTCTGATTTATGTGTTAGAACCGCTTGAATTTATGCTACTTTCCAAATCTGTGCGTTTTTCTTTCTAAATTTGATTGATATTTACTATTTATTGTTATTATTATTATGACTGCTGAGAAGTAAGATTTTGTTCTGGGTTTTGTTTAGCATTTAACATCTGGAATCTATGAGTATTGATGTTCTAGCGTGGATGTGATCAAAACTTTTTATCTATATAGACAATTACCCCTTTGATGTTTCAGATTTTAATAAATTGGGGAAGGGATGTCAATGGAGGATAACATTTGTGACATCAATCACTTGGATGCCGATGCCCTTCTGCCTCCTCGGAAGCGGCTGCTGGCGGGATTTAAGAAACAGGCTTCCAATGCCAGCAGTGCTTCAGATAAGCCCACCATTGCTTCTTCCTCGTCATCGCCTCCAGCTTCACCCTCACACTCACCTTCACCTTCTACTTCGTCAAGTGATGTTAATGCCTATCTTAAGAATCTATTGCTGAGTTCCCATTTGTACAACCCAAATCTTTCTCCTGAGGAGATTTTGGAGGCCTCGAGAGCAGCAGCTATCTCAGCTGCTAAAGCTGCAGAGGCTGCCAGAGCTGCTGCAGAGGAGAAGGCTGCAATCGCCGCTAAAGCTGTTGCAGCAGCTAAGAGTGCATTGGACATTGTAGCAAAATTTTCTGAAGAAACAGTTCACACGGACAGACACCTAAAAAGGAATAAGCTCAAGAAACATGTCCCTGTTCAACTCTTGTATAAAAAAAATGGACCAATTGGGAGTCCTAGGACAGATGAAGAATTAGCCCGGAAATTGCACCGAGATATCAACAGTTCCCCGAGAATCTCAGAGAGTTATTCAACTGAATGGAGAGGCCATAGACATAAGAGGCCGAAGGTCATGCCAACTCATGAGAAAACAATAGCTTCCAATGGGGGCATACGGTTGGGTGGAAGCCTGTCTTCTACATGCTATGGAGGTACTATGGCAGGCAAAATTGATTCCGAGCGCTCCATGGAGGAATCTGTTAAAGCAGAGGCAAAGGGTTCTAAATATGAAAAATCTGTGCAATCAGAACTGAATAATGGTGAAGAAGAATCAAGGCATTCGAAGGGAAAAGCCTCTGAGGACGTTACCCCTGGTAAGAAAAGGGGAAGAATGAAGCCAAGGAGGTTGCCCCTGAGCATTTGTTCCTTTAGGGATCGAGTGAATCCAAAGGAAGAGATGATTAATAAGAGCTCTCCATTGACCGAAAAGAACATGGATAATTCAACTGCTGCTGTTAAGAACTTTTTTACTTTGGATCCCTCTGATGGTGGTGTTACTTCAATTGAAGGTGCATCTATGCGGAAATGCCAGGATTTCAAGGCCACTGCATGTATCAAACAAAACAAAGTCATGCAATCATAATGTTCAAACCCTGTTCTTGTAACAGGTGGCTTCATTGATTGAAGGTAGTAGCTGAGGTAGGATTCGAAATTCTCTTTTTATAGGAAATTAGGAACGACTTTACCCCATTTATCTCTTTGCTTGTTACTGTTTTTGTAAGGAAGTTGAATTGACAATGTATATTTGAATGTTCAATTGCTTGCCTCCACACTTTACTGATAAAGCTTGCTACATAGAATGATAGCAGTATTTGGATTTGAGACACAGAGGAATGCAATAAATGTAGATGACTCCTTTCTTTTCTTCTTTTTCATTTTTGCGTATTCATCCTGCTTCCCTGGATGATGCTACATGTACTAAAACTTGAATGCCATAGTATTGTTATTTCAGCAGTTGATTCATTTTTTCTTCTTCTCAGCTCATCCATTTTCTTTTATGGTTGTTCCCTTTTGTTCTATAAAATGGCTGTATGAAATTCGTTATCTTCATGATGGATCAAGGGGGTGGCTGGGCCGCTTGGAGACAATCGTATTTCTAAAAATTTCAGAAATTAGCATGTATTTTACATTTTTTTTTATTTTCTATTGATAATTTATTTTAATCCCCTAGAATTTTATTAAAATTTTAGAATGTCCGAAACATTTCATAACCTAATGAAGGATATCGGTGAAGTTCGAATTATGGAAATAAAGCTGAAACCAGCATGTTGGAAAAACCTTATAAGCACCGCTTTCTACTACAAGGAGAATGGCAAAGCACGCATGAAGAAATAAAGGATTCATTCAACACTTTAAAGGCTTACAGATGTGAGTTCAAAACTTTCAGCAGAATAGCTTGTAAGAAAATATCCTAATATGTAACTTGTATTAAAAGTAACAATTTGAACATAACACGCTCAGTAACGAAGTTAAACACACGTCATTTCCTCACAACAGTTATTACTTTTGTTAACCAAAAAAAGAAGCTTATTGTTATTGTCACAACCCAAAAAATAAAACAACACAATCAATAGTCGTACAGGTGGAGGGAGGGATCTTTAATCCCTTCTTCTCTTGCCCACCTTAGATCTTAAGTTTGCTCATTCCATCGTCCACCTTAGATTGACCATCTGAGCTCTTCAGATTCAGCCATGGGTGTAGCAGACACTGCTGGGCAGTTGGTCGCTTCTCCGGTGAAATATCAAGACAAGGGGAAAGAAACCCCAGAAATTCACGAGCATCAGTCTCGGCGAATTTGTATTTAGTCACCAACAATCGATCAAGTGGCAAGTACTTCAGTCTTCGAATCCTCTTCAGATCCCCATGCCTGTCGAAAAAATCCTTTGATCGAGCTCCTCCAATGGCAATCTGTTTGCGCAAGCATAAATTAACATTTGTATCACATTTTCTAAATGGGAAAGGGCATTAGTATAGAAATCATTTCACCTTCCGTGGCATCTTTCCAAGAAGTTCCATCATGAGAGCTAGGTGATCCTGGAAGCAACCGAAAATGTTATTCCCAGTGGTCCTTTATCACTTTTCTATCTAAACGGTCATTATGACTATAAAAACCCACAAACAAACAAACAAACAAAAAATGATGATGATGATGATAAAGATAAAGATAATGAAATAGTAGACATATATATTCATAATAATATGCTAATCAAAGACGATAACTAAATCTATAACTCTGTTAGAGTAGAACCAGGACACTTCATGATATATATGAAAATCTAATTTGGTTTGACTTCAATAAAAAACATAATTGTTATGATGCAGGCCTGCGTTCTACTCAGAACAGTTCTTGTTTATAGCTCTTTTCTGGTATGACAACCAGAAGAAATGAAATACTGTACTGGCAGGATAAGAGGATAGGGAGGACAAAAGCATTACTATAACAGATTAACAGCTGCAATGCAAGTAGAATACGTGAAGAACTATGATGATCCTAACCAAGCATCGTGTCATTAAATTTGAACACATTTTCATAATTGTGTTACTCTCTATTCCTATTTTCAAGCACAGACCCTGCAAAACTAGGACAAGGAAAGACGATTCCAAAACCGTGATGCATTGTATAGTCGTACCTCATCTTCACTAAATCCTTCTCCAGTTTTAGGAGCAAACATCATGTCACCAGTAGCAAGCTCAAAGGCGATGCAAGCAAATGACCACATATCAACGGAAAAGGAATACCCAGATTGAAGTATGACCTCAGGAGCTCTATACTGCCTTGTTTGAATTTCTTCTGCAAAACGTTTGTCAGCCCAACATGCGTTTCCAAAGTCCACAACCTTGCACCTCATATCAATCCCATCAAGACATCTTGCAGGTTTTCGAGCTTCTCCTCCCATTGAATCTCTTCTACCGGATATATTTGCAACTGCCCGTTTTGCCCTCCGTTTCAACTTTTTCTCAATCATGGTAGACCCGCCATTTAGGGTGCCCCCCTCAGGCCTTTCAAGGATTGGAGTAAGACCAGATCTAATTGGATCCTTGGCTGGATCAATGGTGGAGCAGAGAAGAATATTTTCAGGTTTTAGGTCAGTGTGGATTATACCAAGCTCCCTATGCAAGTAATCCAGAGCTAATAGAACACATTTGCAGATCTCCCTAACTTTATTCAACTCAAGTCCTTTGTAACGGCTAAACTTGATTAATTGAAGTAAGTTATCACCAAGGAATTCAAGCACCATGCATAGATGGTGCCCGTTCGGGCCAGAGTGCTTAAAATGGTCAATCAGGCGCACCACCCACTTGGAGTTTGAAGGATCTCCATCAGCAATAGCACAGAGAACTTCAATCTCATGAACGGCAGCTTGTGCAAACTGTTGTGCGCTCTTCTGAATCTTTAGAGCAACATATTTCTGGGTTTAAAACAGAAAACGGTTTAGATTACAGCCACTAACAAAATAAATCTTCCAAGACCCAACATCATTCATCAAGAGGCAGCACATGATTACGAGAGCAAAGATTTTCCCAACTCAAACATAAAAAAAACACTATTTCAGATTCCAGATCAGGTTTCATCTGATCATATATACTTGTAGTAAAATTATTATTATTAAATATCGATCGCCGATCCCAAGAAAACGGGAATAAGAAATGAAACGGGTAATAACGCCTACATAAAAGAAAGATATAGAAACGGGAGAATAGAGGGACATACAGAGGCCTGAGTATCGTAAGCGAGCCAAACAGTTGAGAACTGGCCCCATCCGAGTTTCCTCTGGGCGATGTAACGACCGGAAGCGAAAGGATCGCCGATCCGCACGGCATGGTACCCTCCTTTCCGGTAAGAGTCGACTCCCTCGTCTTCTTCCTCAGAGCCCGATGACGAGGAACAAGACATCCCGGCAGAATGATCGGATCTCAGACAACCCTGATATTTCTCTGGTGTGTTTTGGGGGAAAATTAACGAGAAAACGAAATTTTGTGTTCCTGGTTTACTGTTGTTTGGAGGTATATATTATATTATTATATTTGCTTTTTTTATGGTCTTCTATTTTGGGTTAATGTGTGTGGCTTTGAATAGAAAGCGTGGTGAGTATGGAACAGGTGTCTTCGTGGAGCCGCCGTCAGTGGTGCTCCTCCTCCTCCTTGTCTCCTTTCAACGTACTATGTTGGTATATTTAATTGATTATAGCTTTTGTTGATGCAAGGTAGGATGGAGCGTGGCCTGGCCATGTTACCTTGTAGGTGTACGACGCACTCGTACGTAGGATAGGATGAAGATAACGGCATGGGCTCGGGCTCGGGCTCCTTTTACCAATTTCGTAATTTCATTTTCTTAGGTTCGTCGGAGGACGCTTTTCATCTTCCACCTATCGCTTATCATATTATGTATCCAGACTGTGTACAATTATCTGATTCCATCTCAAATTTTATTTTTTCATCTTCAAATTATTCTAACCTACTATTTCGTAAAATAAATAATCAAATCCTTGTTGAAAGTCTTCATTCGTTGCAATACACCGAATAGAATTAGTTAAAAAAAAAGGGCACCAAATGGTGAAGTCAATTTCGTGCAAGTTTTGTTGAAAATATGGTAATGGAAAATTATCAAATTTAGTCTCTGTATTTTAAGGTATTTATAAGACTAATCCTTAAGTTTTAACTATAAATACTCTAATACATTTAGTTTCAAAATTATCTCAGATCATTCTAGTTTTCTCCCAATACTAGAGAATTTAGAGAGTTTTCTTGAGAGTTATTTTCTCATTTTTATCAAGAGAGAATTGTTATTGTTTTCTCCTTGTTAAATTGAGAGAAGTTGTAATTCCTATTTTTTCATAGTGAAATTCTTCTATCGTTGCCCGTGGTATTTACCCTATATTATTTAGGGGTTTTCCACGTAAAATTTGTGTCTTCTTTATCCTCATTTTTATTTTCTCAAATTATCAGTTGCGATTTTTCTCTATCCGATAGCCGTATTCCGCAACAATTGGTATTAGAACTAGATTTGAGTGTGTAATATATACTTATTGTTTTTGTGATTGCCACCAAAAGGTGGATCCTCCAACATAAGAAAATAAGAAGTTATTACCCATTCTTTGAAGGTTCCATATAACTATTCACGATAGTGAAATAGTGATAGCTATTTGTAATAGAAGCTATGACAACGAAATTTGATATTGAAAAGTTTAATGGGAGAAATTTCTCATTGTGAAGATTGAAAATGAAGGTCATCCTGAGGAAAGACGGTTGTCTAGCAGCTATCAATGAAAGGCCGGTAGATTTCACAGATGTCAACAAATAGATCGAAATAGACGAAAATGCTATGGCAAACTTTCATCTAGCATTAGCAGATGAAGTATTGTCAAGCATCGAGGAGAAGAAGACAACTAAGGAGATATGAGATCATCTCACCAAACTTTACGAGGCCACATCGTTGCACAATAAAATTTTACTTAAGAGAAAATTGTACACTCTCCGTATAACAGAATCTAATTCAGTAACGGAGCACTTAAACACACTTAACACTTTATTTTCCCAGCTTACATCCTTAATATGTACAATAGGAGAACAAGAAAGTGTTGAACTTTTACTTCAAAGTCTATCTGATTCGTATGATCAACTCATCATCAACTTGAAAAACAGTAATGTCACCAGTATAGTCTTCGATGACGTTGCAACTGCTGTTCTACAAGAAGAAAATCGATGCAATAGCAAGGAAGACAGACAAGTAAATATGCAACAAGCAGAAACGTTGACAATGATGAGGGTGAGATCAACAGAACGTGGTCGAAGCAGCAATACCACAAGGCAATACCACAAACACTTCAGATGATGAAGATGCTCTATGTTGTGGAGCGTCAACCACCGTGGAAGGTAGAAAGAGATTTGCATATATATGGCTCATTGATTCAGGAGCAACATATCACATGACCTCAAGAAGAGAATGGTTCCATCATTATTGTTGAGTTAATCTATCGATGGAATTGGCCAAGAGGGGGGTGAATTGGCAATGAAAATTTTGGTGGAAGCTTTTGCAGAAAATTGAAAAGATTTGCACAACGATTTAGAGTGGTTTGACTTTCTCAACCAAAGTCTACGTCCACTACCTTAGCTATCCACACTAAGGATTTTCCAACAAATTCACTAATTTGTTCTTTCTTTTGAGGCCAAAGAGATAACCTTACAACTCTGTTGAAATATGTTTCGATATAACAATTTAAGGCAAAATGGTTTTTGGACGTGAATTGAATTTACAAAATGTTTTTGGACTTAATTGAATTTATTCAAAGTTTTAAAAGGTTTCAAAAATAATTCAAAGTCCATTAAATTCGGATTTGAGCCAAAATGCTAAAGGGTGTCAAAGTGCATCCATGCATCCCTGCAGTGCATCCATGCACTTGCACTAGTGCATCGATGCACCATGCGATGCACCATGCACTCAAACACCGAATGCAATTAGTGCATCGATGCATCCTTCAGTGCATCGATGCATCAAGGTTGTGCATCGATGCATCCTGCTGTGCATCCATGCATCATGCTGTGCATCCATGCACGAAGGCTGCAACGGCTAGTTTATTTGAATTTAATGAAGGGGTATCGATGCACCATGATAGTGCACCGATGCACCATGTTATGGGCAGCCTTTTTTAGTAGAAAAATCATCCCCAACGGCTATATACAACATCAAACACATTCCAAGCTATAAATACAAGCTAAGGACACTTGAAGAATCAAAGAGAACAACTATCCAAGCAATCTAACACAAGAGAAGAGTTTTTCATTCTTATTTCAACTTTCTCTTATAAATATTTTGTTCTTGTGAGCTCAATCTTGTAAACACCTACTGTCGTAACCAGTTTTCGCCCGGGCACGAAATTTTTACTTGGTGGGAAAAATGATGTGAATAAATGGTTTTTAAAATGTTTAATGAGTCACCATCGACCTTTTGGGTCAGATAGGTCGAATACCTAAAAATTATCTTTTAAAAGAGATTTTAAGAAAACATCAGTTAAAAGATAAACTGGTCTGCGTTTTAACCAAAAATTTGTTATTTTTAATAATAAAAGGGATTCGTAGTCGATTACGTTTGGGGAAGGATTAGCACCCCCACAACGCCCAAAATTGGTACTCATTAATTCATAATCCTGTTATTTCAAATATAATATAACTATATTTTTAAATAAGATATTTATTTATTTAGAAATATCACAAAAGGGCTTCTAGGTGCTTTAAGACAACTCTTTTCTTAATATTAAAAAATAAATAAATATTAATAAAACATTTATCTAAAAATAATAAAAATAGATTAATATATATAACTGATAAAACAATATTTATTTAAAAATATCAGAAAATGGACATCCATTTGCTTTAAGACTGTCATTTCTTAATATTTAAATATTAAAATAATAATTTTCCTTAATAAAACAATATGTGTTTTCTGGTTTTTATAAGTAAGATATTTATTTATTTTTAAAATATCAGAATAGGACATCTGGTTGCTTTAAGACTGCCCTTTTCTTTGATATTAAAAATAAACAAATATTATTAATTTATAAAATTAATCAAATAATATATATTAATAAAAATAAAATAATAATACTAATTAAAGTATTAAACATATAAAATTAAAATATATTTAAACAATAAAATTAAAACTAAATATAAAAAGTAATAAAACTTGTAATTAAATAAAAGTATTAAAACTAATGACTAAATTATAACATATTAAAGTTAAATACCTAATTCGTAATTTAATTATTTAAAGTTACAGTGGCTAAACATGCTATTTTACCCATTTATTAATATAGTGACTAAAATAAAATTATATAAAATTCAAATATCAAATTAAAATAAATTAAAACATGCTATTCGGGATTAAAATATTAATTAACAAAATTACAAGGACTAAATATATTATTTATCCTAAAATATATAATTAGGTCAGAGACTAAATTATAATAAATATAAATTTGAATATCGAATTAAAACTTATAAGAATTGATTTCAATGACTAATTTGTAAGGATACAAAACTAAAAGGATTGCGGGAAGGGTTTATCCCTGAAGGAAAGTACACATATGCCCTCTCCCAAAACGGCGTCGTTTGGGAGAGGATATATAAACCCAAAAGCAGGCTCCTAAGAGCCATTCTTTCCTCATTTCTGATTTAGCTTCTCTTTGAGAGAGAAGCTCTAGTTTTCTCTCGCCGAAAGAGAAAACCGGCCGTCATTGGCCACCGTTTCCGATGCCGATCGCAGCCGCCGGCCACCACCTACGGTGGCCGGAAAATTACAAATACTCTCAAAATAAAGCCTTGAACCTTCCAATGCCAAATACGGCCTTAGTTTTTTTTCTAAAAAGCTCCTAATCGGAGTAGATCTACAGTAATACCTTCGAAATTTCGAAGGTTTTAACGGCACGTAGCATCTCCGGTGGTCTCCTCGGTAAGCTCTCTCTCATTTCTTTTCTTTCTATTTTGGTTTACTGCTGGTTGTGGGTTCGTGTTTGCTGTTGGTTGCCTCGTTCTTCTTGATGTGTTCTCTCTCGGATTCTTCCTCTCTTCTGTTGTTGTCTGTCCCCTTGCTCCCCTCCTTTTCTTTGCAGGATCTGGTGGCTTTTATAACCACCACGGAGCCCTGCTCTGACAGGTCCAGAGGGAGAAGTTTGGTGAGTCACCGAACTTCCAGTGGTGACTCACCGTTGGGGGCGACGTGTGCATCCACCTGGTGCTTCTGGAGACTTCTGCGAACGTCATGGCAGCAACATTGAAGCGGTGGCATCGACAGTAACTGATTGGGTCACCTGGCAGTGGAAGCGTCGGCAATTGGAGCTTGAAGCAGCGACGGTGCGAGATGATAACCTAGGGTTAGGAAACCCTAAGGCCTCTTGTTGTTCTTTCTATAGACCGTTGGATCTCTCAGATCCAACGGCTGAGAGATGCGGCGGCTGGGAGCTGAGGATGAAAACCCTAGTTGGGTTTAGGGTTCTGGGTTGTAAACGGGTATGGTTATTGGGCTCCGGATTTTGTAATATATTTGGGTTTGTATTATTTATTTATTTTTATTTAATAATAATAATAATAATAATAATTAAAAATAATTTAAATGAAATTGAAAAATTAGTGTCTACAGCTGCCCCTCTTTGCTCATTCTTTTGTTAACAAGAATAGAGCAAAGACGAAAAAGACAATAATTTTTAATTTGACTTCTTTTGATTAGGATGAAAATGTTGTAAACATTCTGTCCAGAAGTCCTATCATCTTGCACTGTAGGTCTTACAAATGACCCTGAGGCTTTAAGATCAAAAAGCTCCCGAAGGCTTTTTGAAAACATCATGCACTGTAGGTCTTAAAGATGACCCAGAGGCTTTAAAATCAAAAATCTCCCGAAGGTTTTTGAAAACATCCTGCACTGCAGGTCTTATGGATGACCCTGAGGCTTTAAAATCAAAAAGCTCCCGAAGGCTTTTTAAAAACATCATGCACTGTAGGTCTTACAGATGACCCTGAGGCTTTAAAATCAAAAAGCTCCCGAAGGCTTTTTAAAAACATCCTGCACTGTAGGTCTTATGGATGACCCTGAGGCTTTAAAATTAAAAAGCTCCCGAAGGCTTTTTTGAAAACATCCTGCATTGAAGGTATTACAGATGACCCTGAGGCTTTAAAATCAAAAAGCTCCCGAAGGTTTTTTGAAAACATCCTGCACTGCAGGTCTTATGGATGACCTTGAGGCTTAAAATCAAAAAGCTCCCGAAGGCTTTTTGAAAACATCATGCACTGTAGGTCTTACAGATGACCCTGAAGCTTTAAAATCAAAAAGCTCCCAAAGGCTTTTTGAAAACATCCTGTACTGCATGTCTTATAGATGACCCTAAGGCTTTAAAATCAAAAAGCTCCCAAAGGCTTTTTGAAAACATCCTGCACTGAAGGTCTTACAGATGACCCTGAGGCTTTAAAATCAAAAAGCTCCCGAAGGCTTTTTGAAAACATCCTGCACTGCAGGTCTTATGGATGACCCTGAGGCTTTAAAATCAAAAAGCTCCCGAAGGCTTTTTGAAAACATCATGCATTGAAGGTCTTACAGATGACCCTAAGGCTTTAAAATCAAAAAGCTCCCGAAGGCTTTTTGAAAACATCCTGCACTGTAGGTCTTATGGATGACCCTGAGGCTTTAAAATCAAAAAGCTCCCGAAGGCTTTTTGAAAACATCATGCACTGTAGGTCTTACAGATGACCCTGAGGCTTTAAAATCAAAAAGCTCCCGAAGGCTTTTTGAAAACATCCTGCACTGCAGGTCTTATGGATGACCCGAGGCTTTAAAATCAAAAAGCTCCCGAAGGCTTTTTGAAAACATCATGCACTGTAGGTCTTACAGATAACCCTGAGGCTTTAAAATAAAAAAGCTCCTGAAGGCTTTTTAAAAACATCTTGTACTGCAGGTCTTATGGAAGACCCTGAGGCTTAAAATCAAAAAGCTCCCGAAGGCTTTTTGAAAACATCCTGCACTGAAGGTCTTACATATGTTAGAAATAGTTTACTAAGTAAAAAACTATGGAAATCGTTTTCTTACTTTTCAACAATTTCAATTTTAGAAAAGATTAAATGAGAAACTTTGGAAAGTATTTTTCTCATTGAAATAACTTGTTGATTGGGTAACATGCCCCAAAATAATACTTCTTTTGTGAATTGCGTCCATCTATTCTTCAGATGTTTGTATGATTCTCGCATTTGAGGTTTTGAATTCTACCTTCTTCTTGTAAGGTATTGTTCATCATGAATCTTCTTTTTCATGTAAAAAATCTGCAAAACTTTATGTTTGAATGCAATTAAATGTAGCAATGTAATGCATTTTTTGTTATGCAAATGATGTTCTTATGACTGCATGAATGTTTGTGTAATCTTCATTTGACTTCAAAATGGTGAACTGGGTCTTCCTTCACCTCATCATTTATTGCCAGGGTTACCTTTGGATATCAGTGTAGCAACTTATACCATAAAGCTGAAGAACCATCTGATCAATCTTGTATCTTTGTATCTTCTTTGTTTGCATTAAAATCTTAGAAGAAATGTTTCATTTATGGAACTCTTACCGTAGTCAGAACTATGACTTTGATGCCCCATTTTTGTCTTTGATAACATCGGCTTCCTTTGCTTGGACTTGTGTAAAAATCCAATAAAGCTTTCATCTTTGAAAAGAGAAACTATCATTTTTGAGAAAATCTATCATCTTTGAAGAATGTAGATGTAGATATGTCTGACTCAGCAGGGATTAATTAGGAGACCATCGTCTATTTTGATTTGACTATTGAAACACATCATAAGGAGAATTTATCCTAATTCCTTTCATGTCTCCACATATAATTGGATCTCGAACAAGGCAGCTTGGACTATATCATGTCGAGATGCTTAATAACAATCTGTCGTTCGACATTAGTTGGCTCAAATAATTTCTTGTTGTTCAAATTTCTGTTTCCCTTCTATGGAAAGAAATCTTCATCATATCTTACTTCTGACCTTGGGGTTGAAAAAGACAAACTTCATCTTGGATCAACAAATGGAAAACATATGATCACAATATTGGTTTAGCATTATAACTGGTTTGTAAAACATTTGACAATACATGCATCATCTCATGTGGTTTCTGCTCGAATTGATGTTCAGGGAAACTCTTTGCACAGTGTTCAAAGCTTTTGTATGATGTCACCAGACCACTTGAGAACAAGATTCAGTGGGAATACAAATGAGATGCTGGCATGTTTCATGACCAAAAAGTTGGTCAAATTCACAAGATATGCTAGTGTCGAATTGAATAAGAGACACTGAATGATCTTCATATTATCTCAGACAAGGGCAAAGTGTGATACCGATCACGTTTTCTTCCACAATGAGCGTTGTATGAAGTAGAACCATATCAACTATAGGAGACATGTACAGAATGATATCCATGGAATTCTTGCCACTGGGGATGAAACACACATGATAAAACCAAAATAGATGAAAACTCAGTTCAGCCTAAATGGCAATGATAACCCCAATAACAACGGGAAAGAGTAATATACGTAAATCGAGCCTCTTTATTCAATGTCATCAAAAAAATTGATGTGAAAAACAGCTTCGTAACCTCAACAGTATAGTTGAAACTAACTGCCATGAATCTCAAAGAAATATTTTCAATCATCACAGACACAGAGAATGCAAAATTCAAAGCTGAGATTTTGAAGCACTGAATCCTAGATCGAATAGTCTGCCTGGGGACCATCTTTATCTATACAACCATGATGTAGCTTAAAGAACACGCTGTCATGTGACACATGGTTGAGAATATTGGGTATTTGAAACCATACTTTATGAGTAGATATTTGTTCAACAACAATACCCTGATGCAACTGCCTGATGAACGAAGTAATCACGTATAATCAGCTCGACTGTTACTGCTTCATCATTTTCATTCTTCATACCTTTTTACCTCAATGGAAATATTTGCTCAAATGAATGATCTTTCTGTAAGATGATATGGGGTTTTAGCATGCCCCAGCATTTGCTAATATAGACGTTTAAAATGCGTCAACATTCTTGATTATGATTGAAATGGGCTTTCAGCATGCCCAGTATTTGCTGATATAAACGTTCAAAATGTATTAATATTCCAAATTCTGATTGAAATGGGCTTTCAACATGCCCCATCATTTGCTTCTTGTTAATTTGATCCTTCAAAATGCTCCACATGAATCTGTCTGAAGTAACCTTTAAAATGCCCCAATATTTGTTGATACAGATGTTAAAAATGCATTCACATTACTTCTTATTGAGATGAGCCTCCAATAATGCCCAAATGTTCATACTGATATGTACATTCAAAATGCCACACATGGATTATTTCTGTTTGAAATGGGTTTTCGAGATGCCCCAACATTCTATTTCTAGTTCACTCTCAACGTCTGTTTGGCTTGAATATCATGATCCCACGAGGTCCAATTTTGATAATGCACTGTTGTGGGTACTTGTAGCTTTATTCGTGCCCCAAATCTGTTTATCTTGAATACTCTTATTCTGGTGTCACTAAACAACAATGTTATCAAGTAGCTGGAGGAATTCTCTTCATGTTGTCACAAACTTATGAAATGTTCAATCATTCTGATAGAAAGTTATGAGATATGTGCTCTTCTGAATGAGGTGCCTATTTTTTAGATCTGAAGGGATTTTAGTCGTTCATAGTGATATAAATCGCTTGGTAATTCATTCCAGGCCGACACAGTGAACCTTGTTTTCAGTGAAGGCTCTTAAAAAGTCCACATCCGTGCAACATGTTGATTCTGATAACTACTCATCTGATTATGAAACGATCTTTCAGGATGATTTCACAGATATTGATAGTTCTTCTGATACCGAGGAAATCCTGAATTCTGATTCTGATGAGGAGATTAAATTGTTATACTTGACAAAAATGGGGTTCTCAAAGGCTGAAGCTTCAATAGCCATGGAGAGAAGTGATCTGGAATCATCAATTGTAGAGTTGACAGATTTTATATGTGCTACTCAAATAGCTAAGGCTGCTGATGCACTTCTTTCAGTAGAAGATATGAATTCATTACGCAATGACCCCAATTACAAGAAAAGACAAAACTTGAGCTATGATTTTTGTAAAAAAGAAGAAGCATATGAAGCTTGAAAAAAAGCTTCTTAATGAAGATGATTATGTAGTTCATCTTCTAAATACAATGATTGGTTTTGGGGTTTCTACCGAACCAGATCAGACAACTCAAAGAATACTTCCAGAAGATGCTATTGGGCTTCCTTATTTCTACTACGAGAACGTGGCACTTGCTCCAGTTGGTGTTTGGACCGAAATGTCACGGTACTCATACGATGCAGAGCCAGAATTTGTAGATTCGAAGTATTTTTGTGTTGCTAGAAAAGGGCTATATTCATAATCTTCCAATTGAGAACAAATTTCCTCTTATTCCGCTTCCTCCTCGCACCATACATGATGTTTTTCCATTGACAAAGAAATGTTGGCCTTCCTTCGAGTGTCCAGAAGTATATTCTTGATGAGTGCCAAAAATGGAATCTGGTATGGGTTGGAAGGAATAAAGTTATTCCACTTGAACCTGATGAGGTGGATATGCTTCTAGGTTTCCCTAAAAACATTACACGAGGAGAATGATCTACTAGAGACATATTCTACGGTGATATCAATGTCCTGTCTCTTTTTTTCTGGGATCAGTGATACAGGGGTTGCCTTCTACTGTCTTGGAATACCTTTGAAAACAGATGCGCATGAACTGAATGGTGATCGGTTGGAGCAGTTAATGAGTAGATTTGTCGAATTCGACCTTATTATCGGTGTCATCTAGTGTAACAACCTTAATGGAAGACATAAACATCATCAGGATGAACTAAAAGTTTTTTTGTTGGCATTTTTTCTTGCAATGGCTGCTAAAGTGATTGTCTCTCATGCTGCTTCAAGATAGACACCTACATATCCCACTTTTCCCGAACCATGGAAAGGTTTAGTTGAAATGGGCTTTCAGTATCTCCCTTTAGAACAAGGTAATCATTCTTGATAAGTTGCTGATAATGTCACAGGAAAACATCATAAGTTCAATTCTCCAAACTTTCTGGCTTCTCAGAGCACTTGATTTCAAGAGTGCTTCATCATTTTGGCCTGACTTATTCTTTTTCTTCAATAGAGGTAGAATAGGCAACAACTTGCTTCAAGGACCTTCCTCATTTGAGACTGTCCTATTTGAAAATGTTTTTTCTCCTTTCTTTATCGAAGAATGACAGAATTTTGTAATGTGTTGCCCTTTTCAGGTTCATAATAGAATTAAATCATAAGACATGAAATTAATAAACATCAAATAAATCAACTACTCTTTTAAATCATTCAAAAATCATAGTCCTATGGCAAGTGTCAAAACTATTGACTGTTTTAAGGTGTAGGTTGATTCTGATAAAGTAAGGTCTCTCAGGTTGGTCAACCATATATGTCTTCTTTGGGTTAACTTGAAGAAATGATTGTTATGCTCATCTTGTAGAGATACTTCTCATTGTTATGCTCATCTCGTAGAGATACTTCTTGTGTCCCGACTCTCAGGAACATCTTTGGGATGTGTGGTTCTTCATTAAGAGCTTAAGACCGTCTCTTATATCGTTGTTGCACCATTTAATATTCGAGCTGCCTTTTCAGGTTTTCAACTTGAATCCTCCTTTGGTTTCAATATGTTATTCAAAATTTACATCTTGAACCCCCTTTTATCATTTTTCATATCATGCATTAAAGATTTTAAAAACCAATTTTTTGCAAATAAAAATCAATCTTGAGAGGCGGAATGAATTCTGAAGATACTCTTTTAATTAGATGCCTTCAATCTTGTTGTGCTTGACTTGGATCTGCTTTGTTGGGGATTTTTCCATTAGATTCATTCATCTCTAGTATTTCTTGCACTTCTTGTTGGACACGAATCTTTGAACTAATTGTATTTGATCAACCTTGTAACTTGAGGCTCCATGAGTCACTCATCTTGGTTCAATTTTTCATTTTTTCCTTTTTTTTCTTTATTTTCAAGTATAATATATCTTGACAGAATCTGAGTTTATTTGGTTTCTCAGAACTTTCCCATTTATTTCTGCCAAAATCAATGCTCCTCCGGAATAGGCCCATTTTTACAACATATGACCCTTTCCAATTAGGCATCCATTTCTCACAGAAATCTTTATGTATAGGCAAGATATTTTTCAGCACTAGATCACCCTCTTAGAATTCTCTCGGATGTACTTTCTTGTTGTGATCTTTCATCATCCGCTTTTGATGCATCTGCTTATGGTAAATAGCTTTCAATCTCTTCTCATCAATAAGGTTTAATTGATCAAATCGAGATTGGATCCCTTCAACCTCCTCCAATTTTAGCTCTTTCAAGATACAAAGTGATGGGATCTCAAATTGGTAGGACTGAACAATAAGGTGTTGCCCCAGTGATATTCGAACAATATTTCGATATGCATATAAGGCAAAAGGTAGCTTCTCGTGCCAATCCTTGTAAGTTTCAGTGATCTTTGTAATGATCCTCTTAATGTTCTTATTTGCTCCTTCAACTGCCTCAGTCATCTTTGGGCTATATGTCAATGAGTTTGCATGCTTAAACTGTGCACAAAGTTCAATCGTCTCATACATAGAAGTCTTTATGAAAAGATGTATCTCTAGGGGGATGAATATTCAAGATTAACTTTCATTTACATGAAAATAATGTAATTAACGCATGATATATTTATTTAAATCAATCCCTTTTTCTTCTTTGAGTATGCCCCAATCACTCGAAATTATCTTCAATAAATTGATCCACGATGCCTTATCTCGTCTCTTCTTGAAGGAAAATTCATGGAGAATTGAAGGTTTGGTTCTTTTGAGGTCGTTTGGTTCTTTTGAGGTCATTTGGTTTAACTGGTAAAATGATAATTTTGTATTTGGAAGAACAAAAGTGTGACTTATGAAGTCATGTATGTGGTGGAAGGTAGTATCATAAACCAGTAAACGTCTGGAGTTGGTCTCTCAAAAATAGGTAGAGATATTTCTTCAGAGTCTCAGGCAATTGTAGTGTCAGGATTTGGTTTTGGTAAGGGTTAAGTAATTGGCGTTGGATGGGATATGTAAGATATAATTTCACCACTTGCCAAAGATCTATAACTCTTAAAAAATTAAAAGAATATATAATCTACTTGATAGTCAAGAATTTCAAGATTAAAATTTGATTCCTTGCTCATAACCATCAAAGCAACACAGGTTTATTTATTGCATGAAAAGCACAGAAAGGAACAAAAAACATGTTCAAACAAGATGCTGAAAGTAGAAAGGTACTACTGTGGTAGACAACACTTCCACTTTTTTATGCATCATTACTCCTCTAATGTTGGGTGTGTAATAGGATCAGGGTCATTGTCCTCATTTGCCTCCCATTTCTTGATCATTTCTTGTGTCAAGACTCCTTTGTCAATAAGCATCTCTATTTCTTTTAACAGTTGCCTACAATTTCCCGTGGAATGCCCAAATACTCCCAAGTGGAAATCATAAACACTACCTTGATCATAGCTATGAGCAGAAGGGTTCGGTGGCATTTTCATTGTTCTTGGTGTGATATACCGACCTTTAATCAAATGAGGGTATAAGTCTGAAATGGAAGTTTGAAACACTTCCAAAGTTTTTCTTGATCGTGTGACTTTTTTTTGTCGATCCGAACAACTATTTGTTCTTTTTCTTTTGCAATTACGGGGACTCGGGATACGACACTCATTTACATCATTAGCTTTCGCTTTTTGATCCGTCGGGCTCTTGGATGTGACTTTTGAGTTTTCTTCGCTGATTACATTCTCAATTAATTCTCCACTTGTCACAAAATTCTTGAATTCCTCCGTCGGATTTGCCCGCATTAACTCGAAGAAAGGAGCGGGAAGGGAATCACGAAACATACATGATATCTCTTTTTCTAACATGGAAGGTTGAACTTGTGCTGCCATTCCTCTACATTTTAAGGCATACTCCTTAAACCCTTCATTGGTTTTCATATTTACTCCTCGAAGATCCATACGTTGGAGCTAAGCCTTTAACATACCGATATTGTCCCAAAAATGCCTCAGCTAGATCAACCCATCTCTTGATCTGTTCTTGGGTCAACTGATTATACCATACTACTGTTGTTCCACTGAGGCTATTATGGAAGGAGTGAATTAACAGATCATCAGAACTTAAATATCCTTCCATTTTTCTGCAAAACATTTTCAGGTGGATTAAGGGACAACTGGTGCCGTTGTATTTCCCAAAATATGACATTTTAAATTCATGGGGAATAACCAAGTCTGGAACCAAGCTGAGCTCTCTTGCTTCTAATTCTTTGTGAGAGGCATTAACACTTTTCATATTTCTGATTGTTTCTTCCATCTTCTTGAATCTTTCCTCATACTGTAAATAATTAACGAGGCTATTCCTTGGGTTTGAGTGGGATGCCCCAGGGTATGTTATCATTCTCGACTCTTCAATTTGACAACATGGTTGCTCTTTATCAGTTATTATCTCTTCTTTATCAGATACATTCCTCTGAATAATTTGATTTGATCCATCTGGTACCGAATCCGATGTTTCTTTCCTTGTATCCTGAGGTAACCTTGTCAATTGTTCTGGCCACTGATCTTGTAGACCCTCACAAGATTACTCCATTATTTTCATGATGATGATTTAGTAATATAAATGAATGATCTTGATTTTACTGTTACAAAAATCTTTCATGAATTATTTATATGTTTTTATGATTAATGTATATAACAATACTTGAATATATAAAAACAATGTAATGTAAATGCGAAAATGCATAAATGCAAAAATAATAATGCAAACTGTGCAATGCAAAAGTAAACATAAAAATACAAATGCAAAGATGCAAAATGAAAAAAATGTAAATGTAAATTATTTAAAATACCAGAATAGAACATCCAATTATATTAAGACTGCCCTTTTCTTTGATATTGAAAATAAATAAACATTATTATTTAATTAAATATGTTTTAATACATGATGTAAATGTAAATACAAACGTAAAAATGCAAAGACGCAAAATGCAAATGCATGTATGAAAATGTGTTACTCAAGAGTGATCATCTTAGAACAGATTTCATTGAACACAAATGTTTCCGTGCAAAAAACAAAACTTTTACATATAGGGGACAACTTTAAGTCCTAACTTCAACAAAACTTTACATATAGGAAATAACTTTCCCATTTTATTCTCTAAAACCAAGTTAGTCTATCAGCTTATGGGCCATATTGCTTGTCTGGATTGCAGCTTCTTCCATGATATTATGGTGTTCTTTCATCTCCTGTGTCAATTCTTAGAGTTGCTCATTTTCCCTTGCGAGAGAACCTTTGTGTTCAAGAAGTTCTTGGACAAGATCTTCATGTATGTTGCAACTCTTTTTCTGTTTGGTGACCACTGTTATCCACTCTTCTGGGGTGTTTCCTATGCCAGCATTTCGAAAAGCTTGGTTGATCTTATGGAAATCTTCCTACATGGTTTCCATTTTGGTGCTCAATTTATTGTTTTTCATCTTTAAATGACGTATTTGAGCCTCATATCTCATCAAATCTTCTTTTTTCTGGACACTCCTACTGATATTTTTACCTTTGAAGACTTTTGGTATTAATCTAGCAGGACCTTCAGTTACCAAACTAGGTCGATCATTTATTACAAACTATAAGGTTCTATGATCAAAAAAACTTTGGACTCGACGTTTGAAGGCAAGACAATTCTTGATGGTATGTCCTTGAGCTCCGGCATGATATTCACAATAAACGTTGATGTCATACCAATTCGGATACGGAGGTTGGAACAGTTTTATGTAGTACAGAGCCACTTTTCGTGCTTCAAATATCTTATCATATAATTCTTTATATGATATAGGCATAGCATCAAAATGAGAACCGCCTTTTGTCTTGGATTGAACCTGAGTTTTAGACGTCGGGAGCAGACTAAACTTCGATGATTTCAGGTTACATGATTTCTTCTGTTCTCTGGGAGCTTTTACAGTTGTCACCATTTCTTTGGTATTTCCAGATAATTTGTGAATACGAATGATGATTATCTGTAATTTCTCAAATTGGTTAAGATATGAAATTCCTTGTATATCTGATATTGTTGGGTTATGTCATCGAGCTCTCTCTCTTTTTGTGCAGGAATCTCTTTTCCTTTGGCCAAAACATATATTCTACCCATCATCTTGGACATCTGTTCTCTTATTTCTTGTATCTCTTTTTGCTCTTCAATGTGCATACGATCTTTGGGTGCATCGCTCTCTTCTATCCTCAGAGTTCCCTCAGGACGTCATTCCTTGACTGCATCATATTTTGTTTGATAAAAAACTTTTTGTCCATTTACGATTTCTTTCCAATTTGATGATTAGTCTTTCAAGTCAACACCTTTTGGTTATGCCATGATCATGTAATGTAGACAAAAGAAATTAATATAAACAAGTTAGAACAAACAGCATAATGAAAAATAAAAAATAAAATGGTTAGTACCAATTAATGGAAAGAAAAAATTCTATCCATCAAGGTCTAAATCCTAACCTCATACTTTCTAGTTTCATGCTTTGTTTGAAAAAATTAGCCTAACCGCATGATTTCTAGTTCGCATGCATTTATTCAGAAAAAGAAAAAATCAAATAAATTAAAAAGACAAAAAGTTAGAACTTATTTCTCTCTTGTGTATACCTACGGACAGAGGTTCAGTATTGTCTTAGATCAAAGGGAATTTCTAGGGTTTATTATATTCAGGGTTTCAGTTCTAAGAGTAAAGGTACTCGAATTGTCCTTGTTGGTGCCCCCTTGGGCTGCCAAACCCTCAATCCTAGTCCACTGCAGACTTAAACGGATCGAGTTCAATTCGAGGGGACACATTTCTCTATGCCTGACACGGAGAATAAATTCTCACGAAGACATAGAGCATATGAACCCTG
This sequence comes from Hibiscus syriacus, assembly GCF_006381635.1. Taxonomy (NCBI): domain Eukaryota; kingdom Viridiplantae; phylum Streptophyta; class Magnoliopsida; order Malvales; family Malvaceae; genus Hibiscus; species Hibiscus syriacus. Next base: position 27,364 of record NW_024061928.1, on the reverse strand, counting down.
AAAGTTACTTGCTAGGTCTGATACAGAGAATAAATTCTCACGAAGACGTCGCTTTCACTCCCACTTAAAATGGACAAGCTTGATTATAAAGCTTATGTTATGCAATGCAATGTGTTGTGTGTGAGGAGAAATATTCAAATCTCTGACAAATAAATAAATAATAAAATTTAAAAACTTAAAAATAAAATAAAACATTAATAAAAATAATATATATAAATATTATGAAAATAATAAGTATATATAAAATTTTGAAAAGAAAGAATTATAAATTAAAAATTATAGAGAAAATTTATAATTCATTTTAAAAGCTTGACCAAGATCCCTAGTAGAGTCGCCAAGCTGTCGTAACCAGTTTTCGCCCGGGCACGAAATTTTTTCTTGGTGGGAAAAATGATGTGAATAAATGGTTTTTAAAATGTTTAATGAGTCGCCATCGAACTTTTGGGTCAGGTAGATCGAATACCTAAAAATTATCTTTTAAAAGAGTTTTTAAGAAAACATCAGTTAAAAGATAAATTGGTTTGTGTTTTAACCAAAAATTCATTCTTTTTAATAATAAAAGGGATCCGTAGTCGATTACATTTGGGGAAGGATTAACACCCCCACAACGCCCAAAATTGTTACTCATTAATTATAAATTGTCTATATTATTGGAAATTTAAAAATTTCAAAAATATATTTAATTCATAATCATGTTATTTCAAATATAATATAAATATATTTTTAAATAAGATATTTATTTATTTAGAAATATCACAAAAGGGCTTCTAGGTGCTTTAAGACAGCTCTTTTCTTAATATTAAAAAATAAATAAATATTAATAAAAAATTTATCTAAAAATAATAAAAATAGATTAATATATATAATTGATAAAAAATATTTATTTAAAAATATCAGAAAATGGACATCCAGTTGCTTTAAGACTGTCATTTTCTTAATATTTAAATATTAAAAATAATAATTTTCCTTAATAAAACAATATGTGTTTTCTGATTTTTATAAGTAAGATATTTATTTATTTTTAAAATATCAGAATAGGACATCTAGTTGCTTTAAGACTGTCATTTTCTTTGATATTAAAAATAAACAAATATTATTATTTTATAAAATTAATCAAATAATATATATTAATAAAAATAAAAGAATAATACTAATTAAAGTATTAAACATATAAAATTAAAATATATTTAAACAATAAAATTAAAACTAAATATAAAAAGTAATAAAACTTGTAATTAAATAAAAGTATTAAAATTAGTGACTAAATTATAACATATTAAAGTTAAATACCTAATTCGTAATTTAATTATTTAAAGTTACAGTGGCTAAACATGCTATTTTACCCATTTATTAATATAATGACTAAAATAAAATTATATAAAATTCAAATATCAAATTAAAATAAATTAAAACATGCTATTCGGGATTAAAATATTAATTAACGAAATTACAAGGACTAAATATATTATTTATCCTAAAATATATAATTAGGTCAGGGACTAAATTATAATAAATATAAATTTGAATACCGAATTAAAACTTATAAGAATTGATTTCAGTGACTAATTTGTAAGGATACAATACTAAAAGGACTGCGGGATGGGTTTATCCCTGAAGGAAAGTACACATATGCCCTCCCCCAAAACGACGTCGTTTGTGAGAGGATATATAAACCCAAAAACAGGCTCCTAAGAGCCATTCTTTCCTCATTTCTGATTTAGCTTCTCTATCAACATAGAGAGAAGCTCTCGTTTTCTCTCGCCGGAAGAGAAAACCGGCCGTCGTTGGCCACCGTTTCTGGTGCCGATAGCAGCAGCTGGCCACTACCTACGGTGGTCGGAAAATTACAAATACTCTCAAAATAAAGCCTTGAACCTTCTAAGGCCAAATCCGACCTTAGTTTTTTTTCTAAAAAGCTCCTAATCGGAGTAGATCTACAGTAATACCTTCGGTATTTCAAAGGTTTTGACGGCACGTAGCGTCTCTGGTGGTCTCCTCGGTAAGCTCTCTCTCCTTTCCTTTCCTTTCTTTCTATTTTGGTTTACTGCTGGTTGTGGGTTCGTGTTTGCTGTTGGTTGCCTCGTTCTTCTTGCTGTGTTCTCTCTCGGATTCTTCCTCTCTTCTGTTGCTATCTGTCCCCTTGCTCCCCTCCTTTTCTTTGCAGGATCCGGTGGCTTTTATAACCACCACAGAGCCCTGCTCTGACCGGTTCAGAGGGGGAAGTTTGGTTAGTCACCGAACTTCCAGTGGTGACTCACCGTTAGGGGTAACGTGTACATCCACCTGGTGCTTCTGGAGACTTCTACGAATGTCATAGAAGTAGCATTGAAGCGGTGGCGTCGGCAATAACTGATTGTGTCACCTGGCGGTGGAAGCATCGGCAACAAAAACGGCTGGAGCTTGAAGCAACGGCGGTGTGAGATAATAACCTAGGGTTAGGAAACCCTAGGGCTTCTTGTTGTTCTTTCTGTGGACTGTTGGATCTCTCAGATCTAACGGCTGAGAGATGTGGCGGATGGGAGCTGTGGATGAAAACCCTAGTTGGGTTTAGGGTTTTGGGTTATAAACGGGCCTGGTTATTGGGCTCTGGATTTTGTAATATATTTGGGTTTGTATTATTTATTTATTTTTATTTAATAATAATAATTAAAAATAATTTAAATGAAATTGAAAAATTAGTGTCTACACTTACCTTAGAGAGTTTTTCTTGTTTACATCTTTTATCCTTTTGTAAAGGGAAAGGTTCTAACTTATCTCGTGTAAAAGCTAGGGAAATGTTCTAGTTTATCCCGGAAAAACTAGGGAGTTGTAAGGTTATCTCTTTGTCCTTAAAAGAAAGAAAAAATTAGTGAATTTGTTGGAAAATCCTTGGTGAGGAGCTAAGGTAGTGGACGTAGACTTTGGTTTAGAAAGTCGAACCACTCTAAATCGTTGTGTAATTTTCTGTATTTCAATCTCCTTACTCCCTAAACTCAAAAACCATTCTGACCCCTCTTTGCAAACCGTTCCAGTTGTCGAATCGAGCTTCCAGAAATCCCAATAATTGGCATTAGAGCCTAACTCGTTAAGAAGGTTTAACCACCTTGAGACGGTCCTCGAAGAAGCTCTACCAATTTCTGACGCAACCGAAAAGAAATTACTTTTTCCTCCGGTGCTTATTATCTTGAAGAATATCCCATTATGGATTCACAACCGGTCAACAAGCCACCCTTCTTCAATGGAGAAAATTATGCACATTGGAAGAATAAGATGATGTACTTTATTCAATCCTACAATCTAGGAGCTTGGAACTCAATCATGGACGGTTACTCCTCTACACCCAGCAAGTACACCGGTTGGAGTAGAGAAGAACAGAAAAATTTTCAGCTTAACTCTAAGGCTATACATATTCTATTATGTGCTTTAGGCCCAAATGAATATGGAAGAATCTCATCTTGTTCCAGTGCCAAAGAGATTTGGGATAAGCTCCAAGTCACTCATGAAGGAACTGACGAAGTGAGGGAATCAAAGAAAAGTCTTCTCAACCATAGTTACGAGAACTTCAAGATGAAACCCGATGAAGACATCAAAGCTATGACAGATAGATTTTTTGTTATTGTCAACGGTCTCAAGGGATAAGGAGAAGTAATCCCTAATAAGAAGCTTGTGAGAAAGATGATCTACTCTCTTCCAAATGAGTGGCAATCGAAGAAGACATCTATTATCGAAGCAAGAAACTTAAAGTCTCTCACTCTCGACGAGCTAATTGGTTCCCTTCTCACTCATGAGATGATGATGAAGGAAGATGAAGAAAGGGAAGAAAAGAAAAACAAGAAGAATAATGACGTAGGCATTGCCTTCAAATCCACCAATGAAAGCTATCAAGATTCAAATGGACAGGTGGATAAAGACAATGATGAACAAGAAGAAGAGATGGTCAAGCTCTTGAAGGAACTCAAGAGATTCATGATTTCCAAGGAAGTGAAACATGAATCAACCAAGAAGAAGAGTCCCCCGATATGTTTCAATTGTCAAAGAAATGGGCATGTCAAGTATGAATGCCCTCTTTTAAAGAAAAAGGTGAAGAATGCATTTGTTGCATCTTGGAGTGATGAAGATGATTCCAATGATGAAGATGAAGTAGTCAACCTATGCCTCATGACCACTCAAGAAGAATTCGAGGTATCTTCGAACTCAAATGAATTTAATTCATTTACTTTTGATGAGTTACAAGATGCTTATAATAGGTTGTATTTGGGATTTGAGACCATGAATTCCAAATATAAGAAATTAATTTCAAAACTCAAAATTAAAGATAATTTGATTTTGAAAGCAAAAGTTGATTTTGAAAATCAAAATGAAATTTTGAAAAATAATTTAGAGCTTTCAAAAATCAAAATAAATGATTTAGAAAAATGAAATTTTGAGTTAGGAGTTAAGCTTGAAGGTTTAACAAAAGAAAAAGAATTAATTTCTAAAAATAACCTATTATGTTTAAAAATGGCAAAATGCTCACATTGTCATTTTTATGGTCATTTGGAACAAACTTGTCCTTTAAAGAAAGGAAAACATTTTAAAATTAGACAAGTATGGGTTCCTAAGGGAACAAGGGGAATTGAAACTAATGTCCAAGGATCCAAAGCAATTTGGATACCAAAATCGAAATGAATGTCTCTTGTAGGTGTGTGGGAGCAATAGTGATGAAGATGATGATATTCAAGATGCTCTAGCCACACATGAAAAGGAATGGGTAACCTCTAAGCTTAATGTTTTTAATTTTAGTTATTTGGTTGCTCATAGGATTTATGCATGTATGAGTTTTGATTTTAAAAGATTATGCATTGTTTTTAATCTCATGTATGTTTAAAAAAATGTTTATGATGAACATTTTAAATTTTTAATGATTTTTTTTTATTTTTACTTCATCATAATAAAATTTTGGTCAAAATTGGTTTTAATGCAAATGATATCTCTCTAACAATTGATATCAATTTTTCAAAAACTTTGATTTTACAAATTTTAATTTTTTTACCTAAATTTAAATGTTTATGTATGTGATTTAAATGAAAATGATATCTCTCTAACAATTGATATCAAAATTTTCAAATGCATAACATTTTTGGAAAACTTTATGTATATGCACTTAATCTCAATAATTAATATTGCATAAAGTATTTTAGACTTGGATATATTGAATTTCATGTATTACTAACATGTTTGTTATTCTTTGTTGAAATTCAATTTTGTTTAAGTGACATGATCCTAAAAGCTTAATTTTGTCTGGAATGCATTTATTGAGGGGAAGCTTTGATTTTTCAAATAATTTTTAAATGTCAAATTTACCACTTACTCTCCAAAGTTATTTTGAACTTCAAAGATCGAATTATTTTTTATATAACAAAAAGGGGGAGAAGTTTGGTTTGAAAAATTCAATTTCTAAATGAAAAAGGGGGAGCTTAACATTTTCATATATTTTCCAACAATTGTTAACAATTGACATATTTTTCATTAAACAATTTATTAAGGGGGAGTTTTGCCATAAACAATTATTCAAATGTTTTGTTATATCAAAAAGGGGGAGATTGTTGAACTATGTTTTGATATAACAATTTAAGACAAAATGGTTTTTGGACTTGAATTGAATTTAAAAAATGTTTTTGGACTTCATTGAATTTATTCAAAGTTTTAAAAGGTTTAAAAATAATTCAAAGTCCATTAAATTCATATTTGAGCCAAAATGCTAAAGGGTGTCAAAGTGCATCCATGCACCCCTGCAGTGCATCCATGCATCCATACAGTGCATCCATGCATCCCTGTAGTGCATCCATGAACCTGCACTAGTGCATCAATGCACCATGCAGTGCATCCACGCACTCAAACACCGAATGCAATTAGTGCATCGATGCATCCTTCGTTGCATCGATGTATCAAGGCTGTGCATCGATGCATCCTGCTATGCATCAATGCACGAAGGCTGTAACGGCTAGTTTATTTGAATTTAATGAAGGGGTATCGATGCACCATGATAGTGCACCGATGCACCATGTTATGTGCAACCTTTTTGAGTAAAAAATCATCCCCAAACGGCTCCAAAACATCCCCAACGGCTATATACAACATCAAACACATTCCAAGCTGTAAATACAAGCTAAGGACACTTGAAGAATCAAAGAGAACAACTATCCAAGCAATCAAACACAAGAGAAGAGTTTTTCATTCTTATTTCAACTTTCTCTTGTAAATATTTTGTTCTTGTGAGCTCAATCTTGTAAACACCTACCTTAGAGAGGTTTTCTTGTTTACACCTTTTATCCTTTTGTAAAGGGGGGTTCTAGCTTATCCCGTGTAAAAGCTAGGGAAAGGTTCTAGTTTAGCCCGGAAAAACTAGGGAGTTGTAAGGTTATCTCTTTGTCCTCAAAAGAAAGAACAAATTAGTGAATTTGTTGGAAAATCCTTGGTGAGGAGCTAAGGTAGTGGACGTATACTTTGGTTTAGAAAGTTGAACCACTCTAAATCGCTGTGCAATTTTCTATATTTCAATCTTCTTACTCCCTAAACTCAAAAACCATTATGACCCCTCTTTGCAAACCGTTCCGATTGTCAAATTGAGCTTCCAAAAATCCCAACAATTGGCATCAGAGCCTAACTCGTTAAGAAGGTTTAACCACCTTGAGACGGTCCTCGAAGAAGCTCTATCAATTTCTGACGCAACCGACAAAGAAATGACTTTTTCCTCCGGTGCTTATTATCTTGAAGAATATCCCATTATGGATTCACAACCGGTCAACAAGCCACCCTTATTCAATGGAGCAAATTATGTACATTGGAAGAATAAGATGATGTACTTTATTCAATCCTACAATCTAGGAGCTTGGAACTCAATCATGGACGGTTACTCCTCTCCACCCAGCAAGTACAACGGTTGGAGTAGAGAATAGCAGAAAAATTTCCAACTTAACTCTAAGGCTATACATATTCTATTATGTGCTTTAGGCCCAAATGAATATGGAAGAATCTCATCTTGTTCCAGTGCCAAAGAGATTTGGGATAAGCTCCAAGTCACTCATGAAGGAACTGACGAAGTGAGGGAATCAAAGAAAAGTCTTCTCAACCATAGTTACGAGAACTTCAAGATGAAACCCGATGAAGACATCAAAGCTATGACGGATAGATTTTTTGTTATTGTCAACGGTCTCAAGGGATAAGGAGAAGTAATCCCTAATGAGAAGCTTGTGAGAAAGATGATCTACTCTCTTCCAAAGGAGTGGCAATCGAAGAAGACAGCCATTATCGAAGCAAGAAACTTAAAGTCTCTCACTCTCGACGAGCTAATTGGTTCCCTTCTCACTCATGAGATGATGATGAAGGAAGATGAAGAAATGGAAGAAAAGAAAAACAAGAAGAAGAATGAGGTAGGCATTGCCTTCAAATCCACCAATGAAAGCTATCAAGATTCAAGTGATGAGGTGGATGAAGACAATGATGAACAAGAAGAAGAGATGGTCAAGCTCTTGAAAGAAATCAAGAGATTCATGATTTCCAAGGAAGTGAAACATGAATCAACCAAGAAGAAGAGTCCCCCGATATGTTTCAATTGTCAAAGAAATGGGCATGTCAAGTATGAATGCCCTCTTCTAAAGAAAAAGGGGAAGAAGGCATTTGTTGCATCTTGGAGTGATGAAGATGATTCCAATGATGAAGATGAAGTAGTCAACCTATGCCTCATGACCACTCAAGAAGAATTCGAGGTATCTTCTAACTCAAATGAATTTAATTCATTTAGTTTTGATGAGTTACAAGATGCTTATAATAGGTTGTATTTGGGATTTGAGACCATGAATTCCAAATATAAGAAACTAATTTCAAAACTCAAAATTAAAGATAATTTGATTTTGAAAGCAAAAGTTGATTTTGAAAATCAAAAGGAAATTTTGAAAAATAATTTAGAGCTTTCAAAAATCAAAATAAATTATTTAGAAAAATAAAATTTTGAGTTAGGAGTTAAGCTTGAAGGCTTAACAAAAGAAAAAGAATTAATTTATAAAAGTAACCTATTATGTTTAAAAATGGAAAAATGCTCACATTGTCATTTTTATGGTCATTTAGAACATACTTGTCCTTTAAAGAAAGGAAAACATTTTAAAATTAGACCATTATGGGTTCCTAAGGGAACAAGGGGCATTGAAACTAACGTCCAAGGATCCAAAGCAATTTGGATACCAAAATCGAAATGAATGTCTCTTGTAGGTGTGTGGGAGCAATGGTGATGAAGATGATGATATTCAAGATGCTCTAGCCATACATGAAAAGGAATGGGTAACCTCTAAGCTTAAAGTTTTTAATTTTAGTATTTGGTTGCTCATAGGATTTATGCATGTAGGAGTTTTGATTTTAAATGATTATGCATTGTTTTTAATCTCATGTATGATTAAAAAAAATGGTTATGATGAACATTTTAAATTTTTAATGGTTTTTTTATTTTTACTCCATCATAATAAAATTTTGGTCAAAATTGGTTTTAATGCAAATGATATCTCTCTAACAATTAATATCAATTTTTCAAAAACTTTGATTTTACAAATTTTAATTTTTTTACCTAAATTTAAATGTTTATGCATGTGATTTAAATGAAAATGATATCTCTCTAACAATTGATATTAAAATTTTCAAATGCATAACATTTTTGGAAAACTTTATGCATATGCACTTAATTTCAATAATTAATATTGCATAAAGTATTTTAGACTTGAATATATTGAATTTCATGTATTACTAACATGTTTGTTATTCTTTGTTGAAATTCAATTTTGTTTAAGTGTCAAGATCCTAAAAGCTTAATTTTGTTTGGAATGCATTTATTAAGGGAGAGCTTTGATTTTTCAAATAATTTTTAAATGTAAAATTTACCACTTACTCTCCAAAGTTATTTTGAACTTCAAAGATCGAATTATTTTTTATATAACAAAAAGGGGGAGAAGTTTGGTTTGAAAAATTCAATTTCTAAATGAAAAAGGGGGAGCTTAACATTTTCATATATTTTCCAATAATTGTTAACAATTGGCATCTTTTTCATTAAACAATTTATTAAGGGGGAGTTTTGTCGAAAACAAATTTTCAAATGTTTTGTTATATTAAAAAAAAGGGAGATTGTTGAACTATGTTTTGATATAACAATTTAAGGCAAAATGGTTTTTGGACTTGAATTGAATTTACAAAATGTTTTTGGACTTCATTGAATTTATTCAAAGTTTTAAAAGGTTTCAAAAATAATTCAAAGTCCATTAAATTCGGATTTGAGCCAAAATGCTAAAGGGTGTCAAAGTGCATCCATGCACCCCTGTAGTGCATCGATGCACCTGCACTAGTGCATCGATGCACCATGCAGTGCATCCACGCACTCAAACACCGAATGCAATTAGTGCATCGATGCATCCTTCTGTGTATTGATGCATCAAGGTTGTGCATCGATGCATCATGTTGTGCATCCATGCACGAAGGCTGTAACGGCTAGTTTATTTGAATTTAATGAAGGGGTATCGATGCACCATGATAGTGCATCGATGCACCATGTTATGGGCAGCAATTGTTAGTATAAAAATCATCCCTAAACGGCTCCAAAACATTCCCAACGTCTATATACAACATCAAACACATTCCAAGCTATAAATACAAGCTAAGGACACTTGAAGAATCAAAGAGAACAACTATCCAAGCAATCAAACACAAGAGAATAGTTTTTCATTTTTATTTCAACTTTCTCTTGTAAATATTTTATTCTTGTGAGCTCAATCTTGTAAACACCTACCTTAGATATGTTTTCTTGTTTACATATTTTATCCTTTTCTAAAGGGGAAAGGTTATAGCTTATCCCTTGTAAAAGCTAAGGAAAGGTTCTAGTTTAGCCCAGAAAAACTAGGGAGTTGTAAGGTTATCTCTTTGTCCTCAAAAGAAAGAACAAATTAGTGAATTTGTTGGAAAATCCTTGGTGAGGAGCTAAGGTAGTGGACGTAGACTTTGGTTTAGAAAGTCGAACCACTCTAAATCGCTGTGCAATTTTCTATATTTCAATCTCCTTACTCCCTAAACTCAAAAACCATTCCGACCCCTCTTTACAAACCGTTCCAGTAGTCGAATCGAGCTTCCAAAAATCCCAACAAACTCCCTCAAGAATATACTCCAATTCTTGAGAACACTCTTTCTCAAAGAGAAGATTACAAATTTGCAAACTTACAAGGAAATCCTCACAAGGTAGATTGTTTGCATAATTCTTAGAACAAAGAAAAGAACACTAAAAAATGAATACAATTGAGTACAAGTAGTGTTCTTGAAAGCAAAATGAATATTGAATAAAAAATAGGCTTGAAATGCTTAAACTTGAGGTTTGATGCTTTCTCTTTGATTCTCTCTTGATTCTTGATTCTTGATTCTTGTGTATTCTTGTTGTTGATCAATGGCTTCTAAGCTTGTTTAAATACACCTTCAAATGGTTCCCTTATGTTGGGGATGATTAGTGGAGTCAATAGAGCCGTTTAAGTGTGAAAACAATTAATTAAATCAGTTGGGAGCGTCAGTGCATCGATGCATACCCAAGGTGCATCGGTGCATCAAGTGTAAAATTCAAATATTTTGACCGTTAGACCCTTAGTGCATCGGTGCACGAAGAGTGCATCGATGCATAAAATGCATTCGATGTTTCAAAATAGCCAGAGTGCATCGATGCATGGCTGGTGCATCGATGCATCAAATGCATTCGATGTTTTCATAAAACTCTGAGTGCATCGATGCATAGTATGTGTATCGGTGCATGAAATGCATTTGATGTTCAATTTATTCCATGGTGCATCGATGCATGGATTGGTGCATCGCTCTGAAAAATTGATTTTAGGCTTGATTTTGGTTCAAAATACTTTGTGAAAATTGTTTCAAAAATATATTAAGTATAAAACACAATTTTACACATTTAGTAAGGTTTGAAATTGATCTTGAATACTTGGAGTAATAATTTGATATTCGAGTAATTAAATCGAATATACTTAGAAAATCATTTGTAAAATCTTAAAATTCATTTATACTTAATTTGTTATATCAAAACATCAAAATGTTTTCAACAATTATTAACATGTCTCAGGAGGATCTGTATATAGTTGTAATGATCATGTCTTAGAGATCGTTAGCGTAAGAACAATCAAATTGAAGATGTATGATGGAACAATTAAAGTTGTTCGAGATGTGAGAAACGTGAAAGGTCTGAAGAAAAAGTTATTATCCTATGGATTGTTGGATAATAATTTAAGCAAGATTGGAACACGGAAAGGAATCATGAAGGTGTTCCGTGGAGCGCTTGTGGTGATTAAAGACGAAAAGATAGCAACAAACTTGTACATGCTAAAGGGAGAAACTTTGCTAGAAACAGAAGCCTCTGTTGCCTCATGTAGTTCAGATTTTACAATGTTATGGCATCGAAAACTTGGACACATGTCAGAGCAAGGAATGAAAGTCCTTATGGAGCAAAAACTACTTCTAGGCTTAACAAATGTATCACTTACTTTGTGTGAGCACTGTATAACAAGTAAGCAACACCGATTAAAATTTAACACATAAAATTCTAGAGGCAAAAGTGTTCTAGAATTGGTTCATTCTAACGTATGGCAAGCACCAGTTACATCCCTAGGTGGAGCAAAATACTTTGTCTCATTTATTGATGACTACTCCAGGAGATGTTTTATGTACCCTATTAAGAAGAAGTCATACGTGTTTTCAACTTTCAAAAACTTAAAAGCGCGAGTGGAACTTGATTATGGAAATAAGACCAAGTGTGTTAGAACAGATAATAGAGAAGAATACACAAGTGAAGAATTTGATGACTTCTGCAGAAAATAATGCATCAAAAGATAGTTCACAGTGACGAACACTCCTCAACAAAATGGAGTGGTAGAGCGGATGAACAAAACCTTGTTAGAAAGAACAAGAGCAATGCTAAGGGTTGCATGCCTAGAAAAATCATTTTGGGCTGAAGCAGTCAATATCACCTGTTATTTGGTGAATCGAGCTCCATCAACTTCAATAGAGCTGAAGACACCAATGAAGATGTGGACTGGTAAACCATCTGATTATTCAAACCTCCATGTATTTGGAAGTATCGTGTACGTAATGTACAACTCCCAAGAAATTTCAAAGTTGGATTCAAAATCCAGGAAATGCAAATTCTTGGGGTATATGATGGTGTAAAGGGGTATCGTTTGTGGGATCCTACTGCCCTCAAAGTGATCATCAGCAGAGATGTTATCTTTGTAAAAGATAAACTACAAAGAAAAGAAGACAATGATAGCGCTGGAAAGTCAGAGACTACACAGATACATGTGGAAAATGAGTTTTAGCAAGGAGATTCTTCTGAAGCAGAACCATCACATGATGAACAAGAACTATAGAGTTTTGAATCTCCAACAACTCGTCAATCAGATTGTGTGAGAAGACGTCCCAATTGGCACTCAGATTATGTTATAGAATGACATATTGCATACTGCCTTTTAACAGAGGACGGTGAGTCATCAACATACCAAGAGGCAATAAACAACTCAGATGTTTCACTATGGATGATGACGATGCAAGAATAAATTGAAGCCCTTCATAAAAATAATACATGGGACCTTGTGCCACTACCACAAAGAAGGAAGCCAATTGGTAACAAATGGGTCTTCAAAATGAAGCATAATGGTAACGATCAAGTTGAGAGGTATCGTACAAGACCGGTGGTCAAAGGATATGCTCAAAAAGAATGTATTGATTTCAATGAAATCTTTTCTCCTATGGTTCGACTATTAACAGTTCGAGTAGTCTTGGCAATGTGTGCTACATCTAGAGCAGCTAGATGTTAAAACAACTTTTCTTCATGGAAATCTTGAAGAAGAAATTTATATGTTCTAAGCTGAAGGTTTTGAAGAAAAAGAAAAGAAGAACTTGGTTTGCAGGTTGAACAAATCTCTGTACGGTCTAAAGCAAGTGTCGAGGTGTTAGTATAAGAGGTTTGATTCCTTCATTATGTGCCTTGGATATAACAGACTTAATGCAGACCCTTGTGCTTATTTCAAGAAGTTTGGATATAACGATTTTGTTATATTATTGTTGTATGTAGATGACATGTTGCTTGCAGGACCCAACAATGATCATATTGAAGAATTGAAGGCACAAATGACTAGGGAATTTGAAATGAAGGATTTGGGATCATCAAACAAGATTATGGGGATGTAAATTCACCGAGATAGAAGTAATTGGAAGATTTGAATTTTACAAAAGAATTACTTGAAGAAGATCTTGTCACGATTTAACATGCAAGATTGTAAGCCAATTTCTACCCATCTTCCTATTAACTTCAAATTATCCTCCAATATGAGTCCTAACAGTGAAGAAGAGAGGATGGGGATGTCTCGAGTACCGTATGCATCGACAGTGGGAAGTTTAATGTTCGCTATGATATGCACAAGACCAGACATTGCACAAGCAGTGGGAGTGGTTAGTCGGTACATGACGAATCCCTGCAAAGAGCATTGGAATACAGTAAATAGGATTTTGAGATACATCAAAGGGACCTCAAATGTTACATTATGTTACGGAGGATCAAATTTACTTATCAATGGGTATGTTGATTCTGACTATGTAGGGGATTTGGATAAAAGCAAATCTACTACATGATATGTGTTCAAAGTTGCTAGTGGAGCTATAAGCTGGGTTTCAAAATTGCAGTTAGTTGTGGCTACGTCCACAACAGAGGAAAAATATGTAACAGCTACACAAGCTAGTAAAGAAGCAATTTAATTGAAGATGCTATTGGAGGAGCTTGGGCTCAATCAAGAGTATGTCTCTCTGTTTTGTGACAATCAAAGCACCTTGCATCTAGCAAGGAATCTAGCATTTCATTCAAGGACAAAGCACATACGAGTTCAGTACCATTTCATTCGTGAAAAAGTGGAAGAAGAGACAGTAGATATGTAGAAATCCATACCAAAGACAACATAGCAGATTTCATGATGAAGGAGATCAATGCTAATAAATTTACTTGGTGTCGATCCTCTTGTGGTCTGTCAGAGATGTAAGCAACATAATGGTACAAAGTAGAAAGAATGGTGTGAAGATATGATTGTTCCAATCAATCTTCAAGTGAGAGATTGTTTAAAGTCTTCATTCGGTGCGTTAATGCACCGAATAGAATTAGTCAAAAAAGGGGCACCGAATGGTGAAGTCAATTTCGGTGCATGTTTTGTTGAAAATATGGTAAGGGGAAATTACCAAATTTGGTCCTTGTACTTTAGGGTATTTACAATATTAGTCCTTAAGCTTCAACTATAAATACCCTAACCCATTTAGCTTTAAAATCATCCTAAATCATTCTAGTATTCTCCCAATACTAGAGAATTTAGAGAGTTTTCTTGAGAGTTGTTTTCTCCTTTTTATCAAGAGAGAATTGTTATTGTTTTCTCCTTGTTAGATTGAGAGAAGTTGTAATTCATATTTTCTCATAGTGAAATTCTTCTACCGTTGCCCGTGGTTTTTACCATATATTATTTAGGGGTTTTTCACATAAAATTTGTTTCTTCTTTATCTTCATTTTTATTTTCTCAAATTATCAGTTGCAATTTTGTTCTATCTGATAGCCGAATTTCGCAACAATCCTATACAATTCATTGCAATTTCACTTTTGAATTAAATAAAAAATTTGATTAACTTGATAAATTAAATTATTGACACGGAAAACATATACAAGTTTAACTTTTTATCATATATTTTAAACATGGCGAATATCAAATAAAAAATTAACTTTTAAATTAGCGATTAAGATAATTAAAAATAATTTAATATATATAAAAAAATTATATTTAAATTTAAGTGTTTTAAAATATAAAATATCAATTTAAATTTCGATCATAATAGTCATAAAATATATAATTCCTCAAGTTTTAAGATTTTTGTCTAAAAATACAAATCATATATATATATATAAAGTAACCTACAAGTTTTGTATGGTAAATATTACTCACAGGAACATTAACAAGTACTTATTGTTTTTTTTAAAGATGAGTATTTTGTATTAAAGAAGGTAACAAAGTACACCACCTTAAGGTCCTCGTTAAAAAACCTCCTTAATTCTAAATGGAGGAAAAAGAGTGTACCTTGAAGTGGGAAAGAATCAATACACATAAAATTGAGACAACACCCAGATCATACCCACGCCCTATCACAAACCCCAGTCCAACACATAATAAGACTAAACACATACAACCAACAAAAAGAAAGAGAACACACTGAGAAATACACACAAACATCAAACCCAGTGAAATGAACCATAGCACCAGAAACAAACCCGCAACAACACCCTGAGCTTGACCGAAGGCACAACGCTTGAAAGAGAAAACTCAATTACAGAAGGCTCGGACACGGACCTGAACAAGATACCACGGAATAACTACTACTCGAAAACAACCAGCTGGTCCCAACAAGAAACCTCACAACTTTAGAATCCAAAAGTAAAATGAGCACCCATCTCACACACAACCACTTCCAAGTAGCTCCACGCTGAACACCCAACAATCCAATATGGGCACAATGAATAAACAATCTCCGACATAAAAAAGGCCCACCAAACAGATAGTATGGGCACCACAAAAAAAAAACAAAAACTGACAACTTCCAAATTACCCACAAAAAGAGTAACATGCGGGAGTCTGTCGAACATGGAACTAACATCACACCTCATACTTAGTGCACAAAAAGCTATCTTCAGTAAAAGCTACCTCAAAGCCAGTGAAAGAAACAAACCCTCAGTAACCAAGAAAACTTCCCAATACCGACAGCAGCTGATATCATCTCTCGAGCACCGACCCAAAGCCAACCATGCACTCTCTGTCTTCATCAAGAACCACCGAAAGAAATAAGAAGAAAACACCCTACCCTTAATGATAAACAAGCTTTTCTCAGGTACACCGAAGCCCACTGCACAACCAGAACAATTTGGACCATCGACATGGACACTTGAACTGGAAACTTCAAGGAAAAAAAGAGCAGAACCCCTCACAATCTCTAAAACGATAAATGAATAAAGCACCACACTAACGTTGGATCAACGAAAGACCCATAATTTCTAATAAAATCTCTGCTCAAAACCTTAAAAAAACCATCCAAGAAAACAAGTACAACACCGGATAACTCTGCTGAAAACACTCACCATACGCTCCAAAGCCCGATAGACTGTATAACCACCATTAGAACGAGCCTAAAACTAACCCTAACATCAACCCTTTCTGCTGGAAAGGTTGTGCAAAAGATAACCTCGATATACAACCGTAACCTTGTAGGAACTAGACAGTACTCCCTCCACCGTAGTACAATCATACGAACCACTCTAAAAACCCCTCAACAAAACTACTCCGACAAGAGAAAGGGGAGCTAGCTTTCGAACTACTAACAAGGAACAAAGAACACAAATCTACTATCCTATAATGCTGATACGCTGAACCAAAAGCCTGAGACCGACCACCCAAAACAACCTTGAAAGACATGGAATCTCTAAGAGCCGGATTCCACACCCTCTTCACCGAGTTTCCAGAAACATATCTGAAGAAAATTGATACCGAAGATATAACAAGAAAAACTATAGATAAGACCCCTCCAACAACGTCCCATCTGCCCACCGAACCGCAAACTGACTTCATGATTGCTGCTTAACCAAGCACACGCAACGTCTCCTACTGCTTTTAAAAGCAATAGACACGAACAACGCTGAAATACTCCATGAAACTTCCTAAAACTTAAACGGGAGAAGCAACTGAGCAATCAACCAGGGCGGCGGAGGCAGATGGGAGAAACCAAATCTTAACGAAAGTTTCTCTCTGCTTTCCTTGTAAGAAGATAAGTTTTGGTTAAGGGTTTGGAATGAAGAGAAAAGGGTAGGTTCAAACACCAATATTCAATAAATTTGATATATGAAATTATGGCAGTGTTTACAATCAAAATAATTATATGGACCCTAAAAAATTAAAATTAATGTTTTCATAACTAGCAAATTAGCAATCACTTTAAGAGTTTGAATGCTTGGCAATTACTAAAATTAAAAAAAAAAAACTAAACTTTAAGTTTTAAGATATTTATTTAAAAATTTATCTACAGAAAGGGTAAAATTTTTATATTAGTTTTAGTTTGTTTTTACTTAAATATCATCTTGAAAATTAATTTTTAAATTAACACAAATTCTAAAGTAATTCTTATATTGACATTCTTCTAGGTAAAGGCGAGCATTGTCATTCGTGTTTTTGAGTGCTTTTGCTTACGTAGCAGAAAATCAGTTTAGGTTTTTTAAAGCTGTACCAATGAGAACCAAAATGAAAATAAAGAAAAATAATGTACCAAAAGTATGAAAAATGTACAAATTGTATACCAAACGAAAGAAATATATCGGTACCACCCAAAGACATGAGTTTGCACAGGCATGACCACAAGTAGATTGATAGCAACGACACGTGAGTACGTGTATTCAGTCACTCAGTGTATGTTTAAAAGGTTTTATAGTTCAATAAGGCAAGCAGTTTTATTAATTAGCTCAATAAAGTATATACAAGTTTATTTTGGGATTTACTACATTTGTTACGGTGTTTAAGGAACTCGTCCTGTTAAGGTAACGAGTTTTCCAAATAATATTTTTTATTTAAATTCGTCATTTTGAGGTGACGAGTTTCAATATAATATATTTTTATTAAATTTTATCATATCGAGGTAAAAAGTTTGAATAATCTTTTTTATAGTCACTGTAGAAAATACTGTAGATCCTTAAATAAATTGCTTTGTATCGTATTTGACTAAATAATTAGCCCGCATACGATATTGGGCTAAAATTGTCCGTTTTAAATGTTATATTTAAAAACTTGAAATAATTAAAATCCAATATAAGATTTGATAATCTCATGACAAAAATTATTGAATTTGAGCTGTCAAAAATACATGTTATGAACTTGGTCAATACGACAGTTAAAGGGAGTTTTGGATAATTGAATTTCTCTATCATTTGTTGTATTCTAAAATATTAAGTATCTAAATATTCAAAAATTTCTTTGAAAACTCAAAATCAATAACTTTAGCATTTTTTTATTAAGCTAAGGTGATTACAAGTATTATATATTCTAAATATACTTTTAACCATTTGACAATGAATGTTCAATCATCCTGTTGCAGTTGCTGGTGCTCAAATCTGTGACCTCTAGAAAAACAACAATTCCTTTAACCACAAAGATAAGTTGGTTGGTACAGTAACTTTAGCATGAGCTTTTAAAATCCTACATTTTGTACATATTGATTATTTCAAGTATTTAAATATAGTCTCTCTTTTTTTCTTTTTACAAATCCTAAATCTAATCCTACTTAGTAGGGAGGGAAAAGAGGACTTTAGGGGGAAGAAGGGAAGAGTCCTTAGTGGGTCTAGAACTCATGATCTAAGGAAATATGAGTGAATAAAGATGAGCAACTCTGTCAACTAACCAAATATGATTGCTCTAAAATATAATCTTTTAAACATGCATTCATTAATTGATTGGAGACGATGTCTATATACTTGCCATCGTCACTTAACTCGTGTTTGTACATTAAATGATTGAAGACAATGTATACGTGTCATCGTGGCTTAGCTCGTGCTTGTGCAAGCACGTATCTTTAACGTATGTGTACATTCCTTCTTTTTGAAAAAAAAATACATTTTTTTCACCTTTTCTCTTTATTTGTCTTTCACTTTTGGTCATTCTTTTATAAACTTTTATAACCGTATCGTTGCGTATGAAAGCGCGTCTTACCTTATGTGATGCAAGAGGATGTTAGTTCGAAAATTAACATAAAATAGATGTTAACTTAGGAAATGTTATTTAGGGTGATAGTTTAAAAAAATCCTATTGACTTTGACATTTATGTGCAATGTGGTACCACATTTTTTGGTGCAATTAGGTATTTAAAATTTTTCTTTAGTTCAACTAGGTACCAAACAGATTTTTTGGGGTATAATTATCAAGATCATGTCTATTAATCAATTAATTCAAATCGAGTATGGTAAAGGTCAAGACAACCTTCTTAACTAAATTTTTTCTATTCACAAATAACATTATTCGAACCCATAACTTTACTAAAAGGATCTAGTATCTAATCTCACTAGACCAACAAATTTTTTTAATTACACATGATCAATTATTATTGATTCATTCTTATAAGTTTAACACCTTTAGTTAAAGAGATAATATGGGTGACGTATTCAGAAATTAGATATTAAAATTTTAAGTATGAACACGCATAATTTAAAAATTATTAAGATAAAATTATCTTAGTGAACTTTGAAATTATGAGAAAAATTAGATTAAACTTCATCTTCTAAAAACGAAGTTTTAACTCTTCTCATATGCTGATAGTGTCATCACATTAGTTATCTACGTCGAGAGTATTAAAAAATAATATTATTAATTTTAGATGTCATCTGATGTCGCATTTTAGAAGGAAATTTAATCAAATTAAGCTACTAAGTTTGGGAGATAATTTGTGATTTAAATATAAATAAAATAATAAAATTTCATGTTTATATATAGTAATTTTGTTAATTTAAAATTATATATAAAGAACGTTTTTGTTCATTGTTAGTAATTTATTTGAACTTTACACTTCTATACGTAGATTATTTGTAAGATATAAATGTAATAAATATAAATTAAATAAACATACAAACAATGATGATATCATTAATCAAACACTAAATAATTTAATAAACAAACTTAAAATAATTACAAAGATTTATGAATATAAATACACTGATGATGTTAGATTTATATTTAATCGTGAAATCAACAGAGTTCAAAATCTCGTTATATTTAATTCGTTAAACAAACATAAAGAAATAAAAAATAATTAAAAAAAAAAGCAAAATTGTATACCAGATATCCAGGATTGAAGAAATAACCTACTATTCCTATCCACAGGGCCAGTTATTCAAACTCCATTGCATTCTTCTTTTGTACAAGATACACAAACTTTTTCATCAGTCATCAGTCAAGTCAATCGTTGTTCAAAACACCCTTGAGGAGATCCAGCCCTTCCGCCGATATACTCCTCCTCTTACACGACCTCGGGATTTCAATCTTCGGAGGTGGATTCGGCGAGAAGCAGACGACGATGACGGTTAGATTATCGCACGTGTTGCGTTGTAGCGCCTCCTTCACGAGTGCTCTCGAGCACCTCTCCGGATCATTGTGCTGCATCAGCTCCTTCCGCACCATCGTCACCGCGCATTGGCTACTCATCACATCCCAAAGCCCATCACACCCCATTATCAGAAACTCATCCTCTTCCGTCAGCAATATTTCTTCCAGCTCCGGCTCGCAGCTTAAGGGACTCTTCGAACCTTTGGCTCCCTTGATATGCCAGTCTCCTAGAGCACGTGCTACCGAAAGCTGGCCGTTCAGGTATCCGTCGTATATCACACCGCCGAGTTTCTCGATTCTTAGCCTTTCCGATGTACAGTTGGGTTTGTGGTCTTTAGAAAGCTCAATTGCCCTTCCTCGTTTCCCCAATACAGCTCGGGAATCGCCGGCGTTAGCGACGATCATGGTCCTGAAACGAAAACAATCACAGGTGAATATGTCTGTACCAACGTCGAACCGCACAATAATCAACGTTAGCATTTGGTTTCTTACTTTTCCAAAATGAGAGAAGTCAAAGCCGTGGTGCCGGAGGAACTATCAAGAGTTTTAGCATCTGCGAGTGCATGATCAGCTCTCACATATGCACACCTGACCGCCTTTTTCGTGCCGGTCCCGAAATTTTTGTCTTTGACGATGAAGTTGAGAATGTTCTTTCGAGTAAAGGAAGCTGCATCGAGACCGCCATGTCCATCAAATACCTATAGGGGGAAAAACCCCATAACCCTTAGTTCTACATTTAAAAACAGAGTAAACTAATTATTTGGTCACTTACCTCTAACTTACTTTATGTTTTAGTCACTCAACAATAATATTTTTCAAATGCATGATGAAAAAGATTAGCTCTTAACATTCCACTGAATAATCATTTTCTACTCTTATTTTTTTTAACATTTCATTTTGGGACAAACAAATCTCCTTCGTATGAAAACTCTTAGTCAACAAACAAATGAACAATAACGCTTCAAAATAAACGCCCTAAAATATGAGATTTTTGCCCTAAAATGAAATATTAAGGGCCAAAGAACTCTGAAAACAAAAAATAAGAGTTAAAGTGACTATTTATTCAAATATTAAGAGTTTTTTTTTCCTAAAATGATAGGTCGAAGACCAAATGCTCCAAAAAAGAACAAGAGACAAAACGAATATTTAGTCAAATGTTAAGGGTATTTTTTTGGCATTTTATGTTAGATTTTGGTCACCCGTTGATAAAAAATGAATGGTTATGATGACATGAGATGACATGTTAGTATCATTGCTAATTTTTTTAGTAATGAGTGACCAAAATATAACTAAAACTTAATGTTAGGCATGATTTAAAAAAAGTTAATAGTTGAGTATCTAAAACAGAAATTAAGTAATTGGTGACTGATCAAATTGATAGTTTACCCCAAAAACATTGGTCTTAACACCAGATAGATTCGATAATTATGCAAATGGTTGATGAAAGTATCCTAAAATTAAGTACTCTGACCTAACAGAAGATACACACCCCATAGAATGCTCCCAGGTAAGGAAAGTCTGGAGGCGAGCCAAGATGTTGAAAGAGATTATCAATACATATATACTCATCCTCCATATACTGTTTTGGTCCTTTTTCAGAACAGCTTCCCGAACGAAATACAGGTAGAAATCCACAGTTCTCTCTTGGTGGTGGTGACTTCAAGCCACCGGCACCCATGACTGATTCCTACACCAAACCAATAAGATATAAGTATTAATCCATGAAAAACAAAAGTGAAAGAAACGCAAGGGAAGATTATAAGACTAACACTTTCGATTAACCAAGCGGAGCTTGTGCAATGGCGCATAGCAGGGAGGCTTCTCGGAGGTTTGGCAGCGTTGGTTTGGCTCATATTCCCCAATGTGCCTTCGTTTTCATCCTCCATTGAATTGAAACCTCCTTTGAAGCCTCCACTTGCAGGCGACACATCTGTCGCTAGAGCCATTGATCTCTCTCTCTCTCTCTCTCTCTCTCCACACACACAAAAAAAGAACACTAACCCATATTTTGCAGGAATCAACTGCCAAAACGGTGAAGCACTGCAATTAAGATTCGATCCACCCAATACGTATGGTATCAAAAAAGAAAAAGCCACAGGTTGGAAAGTTTTGTTGGGTACACCCTATCGATTGTGAAGAAAGTATGATCAGATAAAGGAGAAGGATTAGAATGTAAAGAAGATGGAGAGGAAGGAGAAGGGAGATATGCAAAACCAAAGCATGGCAGTAGGAAGAGGGGAACGGAGGACCGTTTAGAGAGAGAGAAGAAACACGGCGTCTGTTATATTCCAAGTTTTGCGCACTGTATTATAGGCAGAGCTTGAAAGGGCACTGGGCTTTTGACACGTGTTTCACTTCCTTATCGCTGACCTTTCCCTTGGTTTAGATTCCTTTGACCATCAATCTAGGCCCCCCTCTCTCTCTCTCTCTCTCACCTCGTGCTTTTTACTTTTTCTAGTCATCCAACCAAAACAAACTAGAACTACCGCACTGTGGGATTTTCTTCTGTTCGAATGGGTGTTTTTCAGTTATGGGATTCGGAATATAAATTGGTAAATATACCAAATGAGCTTAATATCAATATATAAAATACATTGCTTCTTTTAGAAAATATATTACCATTTATTATTTTAAATTCTCAAATATAATTTCATCATTATCTTGATAAATAGTAATCTATGAGGTGATGACACTAATCTACCAATATGTTTGGAGATAAAATTAAGATAGCCATTAGTCTGATTAATTTTAATTTAATTTTAATATTTTACTTTTTTACATTTAATTTGAGTTTATAAAAATTTAATCTAACTCAAAATTTAATTTAAATTTTAGAATTAAAACTCGACTCAACATAGATAAAAAAATATTTTATTCAATAAAATAAAAAGTTAACTAAAAAATAGAAAAATAATTATAGTAATTATATTTAAAATTATAAAAGATATAATATATTATTATCTCGGGCCAAGTAAATTTCTTTTATATAAATTTATATCTGATCCAATATTATTCTTTACAATATTTAACTTAACTTAAATTCAAATTAAAAGAAACTAAAATAAACCCTAATTAGAAACTAGCTTTGTAAATTGGGCTGGCTTGCCATTAAAAGTTGTATGTGTCGCTTATTTTAGGCTTTGGGGCATATTTGTTTGAGTTGATTTAATCATTATCCACTATAAAGATTTTTGTGACAATCACTTAGTCCAAGTCCAACTGGTCTGTTCCTAGAAACAGAAGATATACAACATACCCACATGGCATGAAAGCAAGTTGAATGAAACAGGTCACTCAATACATTGAAGTACCTTGCCGAAACAATACATATATATTTTTTAGTACATAAAAAAATTTAGGTCAAGGGCTGCTCTCCTATCCATGGCTATGATATATCTAAGATTCAATTAAAATTTACATAAGAATTTACAGATTGTCTACCAAGAATGACGGTGGTAGGATTTAAACTTAACTTTACAAACTTGAATTCTTGAATCTCAATCACTTATACCAACACTTGTTGACTAAAACAATACATTTATGGAGATCTATTTAAAAAAATATAGGGAGATTATTTTTGTTTAGGTCAGTCAGTTTTGAAAAACTACAATTCAGTTATTTATATTATTAATTTGTTACACTTTAGTAATGAGGTATAAATTTCTATTATGTTAATAACATGACATATTAACAAAAAGAATTTTCAATTTGAATCCTGAAATTTAGAAAAAGAATATCAATTTGACCATGTGATCAGTTAAAAGAGATATCAATAGAGTTTAAGGTTAAATTGTTATTTTATTTGAAGTTCGTGGAAAACCCAATATTTTCTAAAATTTAGAAAATAAATACAATTATTTATTTTTATTAATGTGTGATGTCATCGATATAACAAGAAGCAACGTTTTTATGATCAAACTATAATAAATCGATGATATTAGTGATTGAAATATAGCTTCTAAAAGCTAAGTGACTCAAACTAGAAAATACTAAACAAAAGTGAGATCCACAGTAGTTTACCCTGTTACCAGTACGGAAAACGGCGGTTGGCTATTTTTGTTTTTAATTCTTTCATTCAACGTGGGTATAAGGAGTCAACCTTAAATATTGTGAACCCACTCATCCAATACAAAGGCAAAGGTGACTCGCCGGCAGCAAATGTGTTGGAGATATCGGAGCCAACAAAGAGACTGAAACCAATCTCCGAATTGAAATGTCCCCAGAGGCGCATGCAATTGCAAACGCATCGATGATGTAAGAAATGCCATCAAAATGAGTGAAAACAGCATTTGGAATTGGTAATAGGGGAGGGTCTGAGCCTGGGGTCACTTTTGTGCACCAAGTTGAGTCTAAGGGAAGATATAGTGTGGACTTGGGATCTGGCTTTGGCTTTTATAATTATATCCATGGGTGAAAGACACAAACACCACCACTAAGAGGCCACTCATTTGTCATTACTCGTTAGTTATTTCAGCCTCAAAATCCCCTCTCCATCGGATCATGCGCCTCTCTCTTTCATCCTCGGGAGTTACAGTAGGCGACAACCGAGTCTGGCACATATTATCTTGTTTAGCTTCCCTTATCAGTCAAATCTCCACCACTCATGAAGTTTAATCATGCCTCCAATCTTCACCACTCATGAAGTTTAATCATGCCTCCAATCTTCAAGGACTATACCATTTAACTATATTACGACTTCTGCTGTGACTGCGAGTTACCATCTTCTTCTTTTTTGGATAATTGTGAGTTTCCGTCTTCCTTTGATCCAAAAGTCGGCTTTTGCTTTTGCTTTTCATATTTCAACCGAGATTCTTGTTGAACCTTTTTCTTTTCCTGGTTACTGCTACTACTGCTTGATTTGATGGCTTCCACTTGCTTTCCCAGTTTTTCTTTATTATTCTTTTTGGCTTTTGCAAACTAGCGGAGCACAAGATTTTCTGATGCTGATCTTATGTTTTCTTGGTCCTGATATCTGCTGTCATTAATTCTGTTGTTGGATTGTCTTTCCGCTGCTAATTGAATCGTTTCTTTCATTCATTCAGACCAACTCTAATGAAGCAGCAATTCACCATGAATATAATCATATGGCTTTTGGCGTCCATGATCATCTTCAGAGCTCTTCCTGCAATTGGACTGAGCTCAAGGCCAAAAGTTGTGAATATTGGTGCTATTTTTTCAATCAAATCTGTCATTGGAAAAGCTGCAAAAGTTGCAATGGATGCAGCCATAGACGATGTGAATTCACACCCAGATATTCTTCAAGGAACTCAATTAAAACTACAGTTGAAGGACTCCAATTACAGTGGATTCATGGCGTTAGTGGAAGGTACGTTTGATATAACCAAAACATAACTTACATGAAAAGTATTAACTCTGAATTTAACATTAAAATTACACAGAAAGTTTTAATCTTCTCTTTTCTGTAAAACACTGTAATGAGATGAAAAGAAATTCGAGTTAGTTATAGGAAATCATTACCTCTTTGTATAATTAGACTATTGAATTAGTTTTGAGTATTTATAAACTCCTTCCTTATTGTTGAATGTAGAGCATGTTGGCTGCTGGTTAGCAGCCGGTCAGATTATTAGTCGATTAATAAAATACACGAGTCACAAAAGCACAAAATGATTTTGATATATTATATAAAGGGTAAATTACATAAATGGTCTCCCGACTATAGGATACTACTTTATTAAGTCCCTCGACAATTAAAAGTTACATAATGGTCCTTCAACCCGTTGAGTCTCTCGACTATTAAAAGTTACAAAATGGTCACCCGACCATTCATTATGTTCCAAACTCGTCATTTTCCGTTAAAATTTGACGTTATTCTGAGTTGAATGTTAATATGTTAACTATGATATTATAAACTTGATTCCAAAATCTCAAACGGCTATCATAACTTAATCATCATATTAACGTCCAACTTAAACAATAGTTAATTTTTTAACGGAAAATGACTAGTTTGGAACATAATAAATAGTTGGGTGGTCATTTTGTAACTTCTAATAGTTGAGGGACTCAGCAAAGCAACATTCTACAATCAAATGATCATTTTGTAACTTTTAATAGTCGATGTATAATTTGTATGATTTATCCTTGAATAAATTAATTTATATAATAGGAATCACTCCCGTAATACTTCAACAAAATAATTTAAAATATTAGACACTCATAATTAAAACTCAAAGTTAAAATTGGAATTTATTTATTTTAAAATATATCTTTTAATTTTATATTTCCATTAAATTAAGAAACAATCAAATACAAATATAATTATACTCGATAAGAAATTTGTCAATCAATCGAAATTAAAACATTAAAAAATCAATAAAAATGTGATATTCTTGATTGGTTTTAAATGATCGAATATGTCAATGGATATACAAATTATAATTGATACGAAAACTAGTAATTTGAATGTGTTACATCAAAATTAAAATATTTAATACGAAAGTCTATACAAATTATTTAACGAGAATAATGAAAAATACAAATTAATTTAATTTTTGAGGACGAGGATCTTTTTATATAACTAATTATTGAATTAATTTTGAGTATTTATAGTTCAACTTCTTATTAAATTGTAAGTACAAGTTATATTATTTACAGTAATGATACAATTGGTTGGGTTTGATCTTAGCTTTAGTATTCATGGAGAAAGACACAGTTGCCATAATTGGTCCCCAGTCATCAGTGACGGCTCATGTGATTTCCCACATTGCCAATGTTGTGCAAGTGCCTCTGTTGTCATTCTCATCCACGGATCCCACTCTCTCTCCAATTCAGTTCCCATTCTTTGTGAGGACTTCTCATAACGATTTATATCAGATGTCCGCCATTGCTGATATCATAGACCATTACGAGTGGAGAGAGGTGATAGCAATCTACAAGGATGACGATCACGGCAGAAACGGAATTGCCGCATTGGCCGACGAACTCGCTGAAAGACGATGCCGGATCACCTACAGAGCACGTTTAAGCCAAGATCCCACACTGGATGAAATCACTGATGTGCTTGTAAAGGTGGCTTTGAGGGAGTCTAGGATTCTTGTTGTACATGTTGCTGGTAGTTGGGGCCTCAGAGTGTTCAGTGTGGCTCAGTATCTAGGCATGCTGGGAAGTGGCTACGTTTGGATGCTACTAATTGGCTATCTACCGTCCTGGATACA